>NC_141614.1:51193602-51373602 GCF_047967505.1 Dipteris shenzhenensis
AAGGCATTATTCAAAGACAAAGTATTTATTACTATTCCCAAATCGAGTTTGCCAATTCCTAATCTAATTGATTTCATTTACTGGACTTGCAATGCTTGCAAAGCCCTTGCTTAAGCTTGAATGAGCCTCTTGATTTAATGGTCGAAAATTGCTTAACGCGCTACCATTTTTGACCATTACACCCCCAAAATCAAGAGGCTTAAGCAAGGGCTTTGCAAGTCTTGTTTTTGGGTGGCAGAAGCACAAAAATGATAGCGCATTAACATGTTGCCATTCTTATGCTTCCCCTCTCCAGAAACAAGACTCCCAAGCTATTCATTGGAGACACCAAAATGAGGGGAAGGATGACGTGAGGAGTAGAGGAGCTGGCCAATGAGGAGTGGAGGAGCTGGTCAATGAGGGGAAGGACAATGTGAGGAGTAGAGGAGCTGGCCAATGAGGGGAGGGACAGTCTTGGAATTGCCAGTAGCAAGCATGATGCAAGGAGGTGAGAAGGCAAAGAAGCAAGGAGGTGAGGAGGTGAGGAAGCAAGGAGGCGAGGAGGCAAGAGGCAGTCTTGAAGGGCAACAAGAGGGTGGAGGTGGGCGGAAGGAGTAAGCAAGAAAGGAAGGGATGGAGTTTGTTTGTAGGAAATGCTTAGATTAATGCTACAAATGCCTTTTTTTTTTGTGTGTTTTGCAGCATGAAATTTTTATGGCATTTTTCTCTAAAAAAATACAACATTGTTGTGATTAATTGCGCTACAAACAACTCAAGCTATAAAGCACCATGGATTAGTACAACAATATACATCACGAATGGATGCATACACTCATATACATCACTGATGGATGCATACACTCATACTCACATCAATTTCCAATATTGTATTAGATGGACCCTTAGCATACATGTGTGCATAGAAGACCATTTCCTACATTGATCCCTGATTTCATAGTTAAATTATTCCCTTTCTCACATTCTAACATGTGAAGATTTAATGTAAATGCATTATGGGCACATTATATTGCATTTTATGACTAACTTTTTTTACGAATGCATGATACTTGTATACGGTCAAAGAAGGTATATTATCATTTTTGAATGACAACGTTACTCTATGCTCCATTTTATCCTATATTAGAAACTATGATCTCACTAGAGATTACATAAATATATTGCTCCATTATATCCTATACTAAAAACTATTCTGACCCAAATACATAACGCCAATTGAGGTTAGTACTTATGACAAGTGATGAAAACATTCTAATGGTATGAATGAGATCTTGTAAATTTTGGATATATAATATGGGTACTATGTTAATTGAGCTATGACCCTTTTTTTAAGGAATATTTTCAACTTAATTACTGAATACATACTTACAATGGTGACCTAATTCCCATCTATATGTATAATCAAGTTTTACTTTGTGTTAAAAAAAAAGCTTTTGCATAAGGTTAAAATTCGAATATTATTTATATTTGTTTAAGACTACCCATTGAGCTGGCTCCTATCCTTATATTGAACATGATAATGTTCATAAAGATTTTATAAATACAAATAGATAGCATTAGCTCCCTTTTTAGTGGTTGGGAATGAACCCTAAAAGTACCCTAAAACGATTATGTATTCCCTTATTTGTAGCATGGAAGTGATCATGGTAGAGTGGCATAATCCCTATTTTGCTTTTTTCATTGGTTCTTTTGCTACTCATGGTTGGCGGATACACCACGGCAGAGATCCAAATAGATATTTGGTTTTTTGCTTCAACTTCCTTGACTAGACTTTCCTTGATGATTGTTCGATTGTGCCTGATGAGTGGTCACTGGCTTAATTGATGCATTAAGTGCAATGTTTTCCTTAAAGTTTTTCATACTATAGGATACGAGTTTGCCTATAGCGGTGGAAATAGAAGCTTGTTAACGCTTGGTTCATATTTTCCATTAGACGTAGCAGGATACTAGATACAGAGTGTCTTTGCCAATTATTTCACTTGAATCAAGCTCCTCTTATTCTTGAGTTTGTGGTCACATATTGAGTTTAACATAATAGTCTACAGGATATTGGATGAGCAATCAACATAGTGGTTTAGATGCATTCTTTTCTAGTTTCGATAGAACTATCATTCAGACATTGGTCATAATAGAAGTATGGAGGGATAAAATCCTTTTTTGGCTCCCTAAGTTTTTCAAAGCATGGTATTGTCTAGATTACATAGGCATTTTCACTAAGTAAAATTAATCCTTATGATGAAAATGTGTTTTTTTAATTTTGACATAGTTGGTTTTGCTTCCATGTTTTTGGATCGAATGTATGGATGATCTTTTGCAAGCATAAAGGACATGATATGTATATGTAGCACATGATCATGTTTACATATTTTCAGTCATATATTCTACCTTGTGATATGTCATTATCTTGATGTGTGGATGTTCAATTTGAGTAGTGTTTGCTTTTTTATCGCAAATTTTATGTATTGATGTGTCTCTACCTCTCCACAATGACTCAAATGTGATAGTATGAGGATGAAAGAGAAGTTAATTGTGAGTTTCAGGCATGCCTTCATTGTTGGAATATGTTTGATTTGCTTATGATCACATCAATTGTTCCAATGATATTGAGAGGAATAAGATGATGGATGAAATTCTCGCTCGCTTGAAACCTATTTAATCTTGCTCGCTTATTTGGGGCCGCTCGCTTTTCTTCACTCACTTTTTGGTAATCCTCCCTCTCCTCTTGTCTTGTCCCTCCCCTCTCCTCCTCCCTTCTCCTTCCTCTTTCCCTCTCCCCTTTGTTCTTTCCCTTCCCCCTCTCCCTCATAATCGCGTGGCCGCGGCCGCCTTGGTGAAGATATCTACTCCATTTTGCTCTGTTGGACAGTAGACCAATTCCACTATCCCATCCTCCATCAAATCATGCACATAGTGATACTGAATCTCTATATGTTTTATGCACGCATGAAACACTGGATTTTTAGCGATTGTCGCACCTCAGCACAGTTGCCTCATCCTCTTGCACTCCCATGTGCCATAAGATCCTCCTCAGCCACACTGCTTCACAAGCAGCAAAACATGCGGCCTTGTACTCAGCCTTGGTAGAAGACAATGCCACTGTTGGTTGTTTCTTACTGATCCAAGAGAAGATACCTGAACCTAAAGAGAAACAATATCCAGAAACTGATTTCTTGGAATCAACATCTTCAGTCCAATCTGAGTCACAATGACCAACCAAGGAAGTGCCCGTACCATAAGTGATGCCATAATCAAGAGTGCCCTTCACATACCTGAGCACCCGCATCCCTGCATTCCAATGATTCTCTTGGGGCTTATTGGAGAACTTGTTGAAAATGCCAACAGCAAAACTGATGTCCGGTCTAGTGTTGCATAGATAGATGAGACTGCCGACCAACTTCCTAGACCTCTCGATGTCTGCTGGTGGTGAGGCATCCTCCATAGACAGCCTCGCATTTATTACCTCCATAGGTGTAGCTATCTCCTTGCACTCTGACATACCAAATGCCTTCAAGATCTCCCTTGCATATTTCTGTTGAGAGATGAAGATCTTGCCTAGCTCTTGCTAGACTTCAATCCCCAAATGCTAGTGCATCAAGCCTGTCATCTCAAATTCCGTGCTCAACGCCTTTCTAGTCTGTTGAATCATGTCTTCATAATCACCTGTAATAAGGAGATCATCCACATATAGAACCATAATAGCATATTTTCCACCTTTCGGGGCCTTACAACTTGAGCACCTTGGACCACTAGTGGTTATCAAGAGGGTGGGACATTGAGCATATCTAACAGAGAGATCTCAACAATGAAAGCGGAATGGAAAAAGGTAAGAGAGAGGGAGAGCCAAAAAAGAGAGCCACACAAATTTTGGTGGGTACAAAACACCCGATTCTTCTATGTCATCCATATATATATGTGTTTTGAGTATTGTACATAATTGAGGTTAAGGCATAGTGGTCTTTAACCCCCACAACCTCCCACTTAAAGGCCAAAGTGCCTTTAAAAGAGAACAACCAGTGGAGATACTATCCAATGCCCATCGATACATGACAATACTCAAACCGCTGTGACTAGGTAAACTCTTCTTTAGCATAACTGCACAGTCATCTGTATGAACCTTGACAAGCTCTATGCATGTGTCCTAAAGTACCTCCTTGAAGAAATGGTACCTAACCTCAATGTGTTTTTTCTTTGCATGAAAAACCGGATTACGTGCTAGCTGAATAGCACTCATGGAATCACTCTGCAATGTTTGTACACTTGCCAAATCTCCCACTAGCCAATCAAGCCATATAGCCTCCTTGCAACCCTTTGTGGCTGCAACATACTCGGCCTCTGTAGTAGACAAATCAATGAACTTCTGTGCGTGAGACGTCCGTGACACTTTACCACCTACAAAGGTGAACACATAACCAAAAGTGAATCTCTTGCTATCCACATGCCCTGCATAGTTTGAATCTATGTACCCAAGTACATGCATCTCTCCTCTGCCAAAGCAGATGCACCTCTCCTTGGTACCCTTCATGTACCTCATGATGCACTTAACTGCCTCCCAATACCTCTTCCCTGGATTAGCCATATACCGGCTAACAACTCCCACTGCAAATGCAATGTTCAGTCTGGTAGCTATCATAGCATACATAAGACTCCCAACCACTGATGCATAAGGAACCTTGGCCATCATGGCCCTCTCCTCATCTAATTTGGGACTATCTATCTGAATTAGTTTCACATATGGAGGCAATGGAGTACTTACTACCTTCTTCCCCCTCTCCATATTGAAACCCTGCAATACTTTTGTAACATACTCCTTGTATGAAAGCCAAAGGAGTTTCCTACTCCGGTCACAAGAATATGACCTGCAGGTCCCACTTCCTTCATGTCAAAGGCCTCATGCCACTTGGCCTTCAATGCATCCAGATCAGAAGTGTTCTTGCTAGCCAATAGCATATCATCCACATAATTTACATGGCAATGCTTTCTTTCCATGTGGCAAAGAAACCAAGTCCCAAGTCTTATTTTTCGTGAGTGAATTTATCTTTGATTGCATAGCATACTCCCACTTGCACTGATGCTCATGCATCATAGCCTCTCTATAGCAAGAAGGCTCCTCAAGGGCATTTCACATAGTCTGCCCCTAGAACAAATATCTCAGACGGTCTAGACTCTTTAGCTGATCTCCTCAAGGGCATTTCAGCTTTCTGTCCCGCTTACAGATCCCGCTTACAGATTAGCCACATTTGGCTCATCATTTCCACTAATAGATGATCCATCATCTGCCCTTGATTGTGTACCTGTGGGAGTACCTGGTGGCACCATTTCCTACACATTCGGTGCATGGACACCTTGTTGTCTATCAACATATGCAGGTCGATTCACATCCTAGGAAGTGATTCTCCTCATTTCCACATCCCTCATGGGTGTCTTATGCATCTTCTTCTCATTGAAGACCACATCATGGCTTTGTATGATCTTCTTTGTTTCTGGATCCCAAAGATGATAGCCCATCTCTCCACTTTCACCATAACCTAGAAAGATGCATTTCCTAGACTTAGGATCTAGCTTCTTTCGAAGCTCTTTTGGCACATGTGCATATGCCTCACACCCAAATATACACAAATGCTTCTTGCCACTCCATGCCTCTTAAGGATACCATCATCCAAACTCTTACCAGGTGATCTATTGATTACATGCACTGCAGTTTTCATTGCCTTAGCCCAAAAACCACCAGAAAGACTTGCATTGGAAAGCATACATTGCAACCTTTCCTAAATGATGTGCTTCATCTTTTATGCAACTAGATTTTTCTTTGGAGTATGAGGGGATGTGAGCTCGCTCTTGATCCCATGTGTATTACAGAAATGTTGAAAGTCATGAGAGAGCACCATTGTCAGTTTGTAGGCATTTACACATTCTACCTGATTTATTTTCAATTAAAGCCAACCATTTTTGAAATACCAAGAACACACTTCTCTTCCGAGCTATAGCATAAGCCCGCACTTTCCTAGTTGCATAATATCACATAGTATTTAGCCCTGCATAATGACCGTGTAGGCATGGGACCACATAGGTCTAAATGCACCAAATCAAGCTTTTCAGCTCTTTCTTTCTCCTTATTTTATGGGCTGATTTAGTCTACTTCCCATAGAGACAATGCTCACAAAATTCAAAGTCAGAAAGACTCAAATGCAGTACATAACCCAAATGGCATAAGATTTTCATTCCATTCTGGCTCATGTACCCCAACCGGCAATGCCACAAAGAAGTACTTGGCTGCTCGGTTATTGCAACAACATGATCAGACACTCCTGATACATGTAAGGGATACAATGTCCCACACTTGGCGCCCCTTGCCAAAACCATAGAGCCCTTCTAAATTTTCCAACTCTGAAAGCCAAAGGTGGTCTGAAAACGAGCATCCTCTAGTTGACCCACTGAAATGAGACTCTCGGTCAGCTTAGGCACATGTCTCACATTTTTCACAACAAATGCAAACTCATTTGCAAAAGAAAATTTTATGTTACCTATTCCCACTATGTCACATGCATAGTTATTTCCAAGATGCACACGACTTGTCTTTCCACTGTCATAAGTGGAGAACCATTCCCTATGGGGAGAAACAAATGATTTGGCATCTCAAAGAGACAAAACTTCACATAATCACATAAGAGCTAACCCATAGGGGGTTTTTGGGCCTCTAAAATGCAATGGAATAGATAATTTTGGAAATAGTGGTCCCTATCATTAGGTCTAACACACGGACCAAAAAATATTTTTGCAAATAGATTTGTTTGTAAACACCACTGGAGTGCAAATGATGAGCAACACAGAAGTTTTAGGGCCTCTTGAGTCCACCGAAACTGACAGATCTACGAATGGTTGCTTCAAACTTGAGTTCCAACACACTGGCAGAAAAATGTTAAAGCAGAGACAATGAGTCAAAAATCCAATGAAATGATCCCAAATTCAAGAATGAAGGGGTTTTCAAACTCTCAAAGTGCAATGGACACCAAAAGCAGGCAATGGCTGCCTCTGCAAGTCATTCCGGACTCTTACCTGCGTTGAAAGGAACAGGGGAATCATCAAGAAACTTCTTTTTTGCTCCAAAACCACTCAGAGAACTTTCCAAAGGTTTTTGGTCTTTGCACACCAGGATGCAGGTAAAGTCACCGAACAGAGCTTCTCCTTCCTCCCATAGATCCCTAGCAGTAGCAGACTTTGGGCTCCATGCTCATGCCCCCGCTCAGCTAGAACACTCACACTTTGATACCAATTGAGAGATCTCAACAACAGAAGCAGAATGGAAGAAGGTGAGAGAAAGGGAGAGCTAAAAGAGAGAGCCACACAAGTTTTGGTGGGTATCTCGTGGGTACAGAACACCCTAATCTTCTATGTCATCCATATATATATGTGTTTGAGTATTGTACATAACCGGGGTTAAGGCACAGTGGTCTTTAACCCCCGCATACATTTGCAAGTGTTGTGGCCATCAAGTGGTGCTAGAAAATGTCAATTGTATGGCTACAACAAAATCAAATTAGGAAATGGTACCGAGGATTGAGCAAATGTAAAAGACCCTTGGATGATTCATTCTGTGCATGTTGATAAGGTAATTTGGGTAGATGTATGGTGCTGACTACCTGCACACCACTGGCAAAAGTTGAAGGTGATGACACATCACAAGACATTGGCATTGAAGAACAGTTTAGCTCTAAAGCTATTGCATGATTGGCAACAATGATAATTGTTGGGTGGCACTTCGTGTGATCGAGTAAGCTACTATTTAAGCAATTCAAAAAAGAAAAAAGGGCCAATTTGCAAAAGAGACTATATATTGCCAAAGAAATAAAAGCTATTTTGAAAATCTGTACATTGTAAGGAAAGCCATTGATGCAAAAGCTCAAGAACAACTATATGCCGAGAAAAAGAAAAGAAACTTTGCATGCTAAGGCATGGACCGAATCTCATTTTGCTACTTGAAAGACAGTTTTTTGCAAAGTCCACCACTAAAACTACCACATCTTTAGCAAACCTCAACACACACCCTTTAAATTGTTTAGCTTGCCACTTACAAGTGTACTTGTGCTTGATGAATATTTTGAGGTGAGTCTCATCAACTGTATAAGATCTCTACAATGCATCTCCTTGCTCACAAGGTCTTTCCTTTGCTTTTTTTTCCCCTGCACAGTAGTTCCTGATCTAGGAAGACCTTCACCGTCACTTTTTTGGAAACTTCATTCATCTCATGAGGGCAACATGGGATTTTCTTTGGACCACATTTTTTGCACTCACCCAATAGACATTGATGATGGTGGAATGGTTCTCCAACAAGTTTAGGGCACACCACGAATCAAGGTTGCATCTAGCCATGATTCATTGTTGCCAAGTCCAACATTCATACCATCCCACATGTTTCTTTGTGGCCAAAACAATAATCTCACTTTGTGTGTTGTGAGTCATTGCCTAATATCTATTGGCTCGCAAGAAAGTTGGACTTAGCAACAATGAATGGTGGGCATAGAGGCAATCTTGGTTCGTATAATCATGGAAACTCTCAAATAAATTCATCATGACTCCTTGGTTCTTGTAACCTTGGCCCCAACCAGTCTCAAGAAGCAATCTAAGACAACTCAAAGCAGTTCATCATGGCTCCAACCAATCACAAAGCAGTGTGAAAGTAGTCTTAAAGTAGTTACTCATTGCTCCAACCAAAGTAGTCTCAAATTAGTTACTCATTGCTCCAATTAATTAGAAAGTAGTCTCAAAGCAGTTACTCATTGCCCCAACTAGTCAGAACGCAATCTCAAAGCAGTTCATGATGGCTCCAACCATTTGAGAAGCACTCAGAGTAGTCTCAATGCAACTATGCATTGCTCCTCCTAGTCAAAAAGTAGTCTCAAAGCAATTCATGATGGTTCCAACCAATTCAAAAGCATCTCAAAGCATTCTCAAAATAGTCCACCATGGCTCCAACTAATCAAAAAGAAATCTGAAAGCATTCTTAAACAACAAGGAGATAGTCACATAAGAAATGTTACTTTTATGACATTTATCACATAGTAAGAGATCTTTAGAAGTGAAAATATTGGAACCAGAACATATGAGACTATTCATAAAATAGAAGCATGAAGAAAGTGGCCATACAAAATATGCCATGGAGAGTCGACCGAGGAATGAATAGCCTCTTTTTATCCCATAAACGAATTTTGTAGACTCCATGTGCGAATGCATTGGGATTCCTTAGCTCATCTGGTTCAAGTTAATTCTGATCACTCATGCACAATAATAATAGTCAATAAAAATCACTACAGGAATGTGAATTATCTCTTCAAGAATTCTTGGAGGGTGGTTGTTGGGAGAATCTCTCAAGTTTTGCACAATTCAAAGATCTCTACCATATTTTTGGGATTCCTAGGAGTCCTACACTCCTAAAAATAAACTATATTTTTGGGAGTCCCTAGACTCCTATATATAAACTAGACGCATCTAATCACTCAAAAATTTGGAGAATACTTCCAAGGACCACACTCTAGAAATGCCTAAAAATGCCCACATGGTGGGTTCCATAAACCACAACTAGCACCTCACAAGAATATAAAGTGAGATTCCAAAAAAAAAGGGAGGAAGCGGGGGTATATCTTTGTATTCTCATTACCTCACTCTCCTCGAATAGTCTCTATCGTGTTCATTGGCTTGCAATTGTGGTAACCCCTTACGATAATATGCTTAATAATGAGTAGTCGACCACTTCTACAATCACAATGAAAACTCTCTCCCTTACCCTCTTTGTCTCAAAATTCAGTTATGGTCCCCACCTTACCCCACCACATTAGGTATAGGACCTATGGCCTAAAATCTTGATGAATGAAGAGTAATTGTGGCTCTCGCAAGCTTTTTATAAAGAAAAAATGGGCAAGAAACCCAATGAATATTACCACCAGTAAATGCCATAACACTGGTGCTATATATACTATGTTGCCAATAATGCTCAATAGCCCACTATTATCATAGCTATTACCAATTCTATTGCGGCTATTACCAAAAGTATCATGGCTATTACCATTGGTGTATTTATCCAGCTCATTGGCAAATTTTCTAGGTTACTAACATCATAACGTTATTTTCATGCTATTTTGGACAAAAAATGATGATCATGAATGATACATTAATACAAACATGAAAATTTTAATAAAATCCCTAGGCATAAGTAAAATTTTGCATGGACGATTCCTTAACAACCTCTGCATCCCCTATGGGCAAGGCAAAGGCATCCACTTTTGTGGGCTCCTATTCAATGTAAAAGCATATCATAACAACATGACTAGGTGGTAGGAGTTCCCTCATAATTGTGTAGGTGCTACATCTAAAGTAGACCTTCTTGGGTACCCATGACAATATTCTCCTAATTAAAGCTGGTCTCCTCCCCTGCCTCTAAGTCGCTAACAACCCTAAGAGTAAGCTGAAAGTTTATGACACCTGAACTTGGCCAAGCATCATGAAATTGGAGTTAGGGGATGCAAATCATCATGGGAAATTCTTTTCTGCTAAATCTTTGAACTCTTTAGACTCATTGATAGCATCTAATTGTACTTTAAAAAATAGATCCAAAGTCTTTATGGAGTTACTGTGAATGAAGATAATGAATCACAAGGGTCTATTTATGACGGAGTTGAGGCTACAACCCCAAATATGAATATACTATAGTATGTCTATGCTCACAAACCATGAAGTGGGGAAAGCTTGACATGTTACTTTCCCATGCAACATGATTTACAAACATCCTTTTGGAAGTAGATTTATATAAGCATCTTGGTTCTTGTAATAACCTATCAAAGCTCTCTACATAGGTACTGATAAAGAGAGTTGAAACATACATCATATTTTGGTGCCTTTTGCTATCAAACTATTTAGACTATACAACTCTTAGATTGCGGAGCCAAACTTGTTAAAGACTAGCTCCATATCTCTTTCAACCACATGTCCAATTGATATTCCCAATTCCTACTAACGTAAATGCAGTACTAGCACCCATGATTACATTACTTCTTTGCATTTTTATTAGGATGCAATTCCAAAAAGCATTCTTCCTTATGTTTACTTGCTCCAAAAGTAGGCCACCAAATAATGTCATCATTGTCCAAGTAAGCTGAGCTTATTATATTTGAGTGCTAAGAAATAAGGGCTTGATGTTGAACTTTGCTATGCAAGAGTTGATTTTGAATTTCTTCATTGGCAAATTTTGTATTTTGTCTTCTATTATAAATTTTAAAGTTATTGAACCATCCATTTACAATGTCTCTATTCTTTCTTGCAATCAAGTTCCCATTGACTTACCATACCATAGGAATTGCAAATGCTAGTTCTCTTTAAAGCATTGGCTTGATAGCCTCCTTATTTGGAGTTACCTCTACTTCTCAAATTCCATGTCCTGCTCTAATTGGAAGGATTATGTGAGGAAGATACTGATGCTTGGTAGTTTTAAGAATGTTCTATAATTCTATAGCTGTATTGACCATAGCTACTAGTTAGTTTGCCTTGTTGCATAGCACTTTTTATGAATAACTAACCTTTATATCTTCTTATTTAAGCACTTATAATGCAAATACCATCATTTCAATTTTGGTGTCTTATTAGTAGTGTGGGAGCTTCATTTTGTGCTAAGGAGAGTGTTACTTTTTTTTTACATGTGCTAAAAGAGATTTTGCATCTTATGCTAGGAAGTCTTGCTTGGTCATGCCTTGTTCACCATGCAATTTTGTTGATTTTGAATTGTAGTAGTCCTCAATGTTGGAAAAGGTTAAAGTGCCTCCGTATTCCCAACTTACACTATCAAGTCTTTGGTGTTTTTAAAGCTACCTTGAGTAAGACCACCTTGTCTCCTCAATATTCTTACTAGTTTGCTAAACAAGTTTTAGGTTAAAATCTAAAAGACGTTCATTTCCCCTTTGCTTCTTATGACGTGTTTAAATGGATCCATTTTGCTAGTTTCCACCTTTAATTTCTTGAAGCATGACCAATCATTAAACCTTTAAGGTCCAATAAGAAACTCAAGTTTGCATTGGCATCCTTGGAAATGGGAGGTTATTAATGCAGGGAAATGTTGGACCCTTCCACTAATGTAAGGAAAGATGCGTGTGTGCATGCCTAACAATGTAGTGCGTGTCTGTGTCTTGGAGTTAGGTATTTGACCCCATTTTGAAGTGTGATGAGGAATGGAAGTGTTAACGTAGAAGTTGGATAAGGTTCTCTCTCTCTCTCTCTCTCTCTCTCTCTCTCTCTCATGAAAGCCATTTGTATTATATTACAAGAAACCGTGAACTATTCCCCCAAAAAGAGAGTTATAACATCAAAAGACCTCATTATAGGCCAAAAAAGGAGGATAATCCAGACCCTGTTCATGTAGGCAATCGAAAAACCATTGCCGTAGTGAAGCATGTAACAAATGATACTTAGACGAGACAGGGTCACCAAAGACTCTATGATTGCACTCCTTCCATAGAGTCCAAAGTGCCCAAAAAGGAACTCACTGAAAGAAAAGATCCAATCCTTGCCTGACAGGATGAATAACGAAGATCCAAAATAACTTGCCAAAAGTAGGTGTAGGAAAATGAGCAACAAGTCATTGTTGAAGCACAAACAAAAAATCACAAGAATCTCGACAATGCCGAAACGAATAAGTCATAATCCAAAGTGTGCTCTCTCTCTCCCCGTCCGTACTTAGCCTCTCCGTCTGTACTCAACCTCTCCATCCGTCCGTACTCACCTTATCATATGTCCATCATAAGCCTTTCTATCCGTCTGTACTTAGCCATCAACGTCGTCCATACTCAGGCCATAGTTAGTACCTCACAATCTGTTGTCCATACAGGCCTCTCAACTTGTCGTCCGTATAGCTCGTAGCTTGTCGTCCATACAGCCTCCGTACAATTCGTCATACCGATACCGTACATCTCTAGTACTTTCTTTGTACAAGCATTTGCTCCTAAACCCTAGGCTAGGCTCAGCCCTTGGCCTTCCGTCTGTACTCAACCTCTCTGTCCGTCTGTACTCACCCCATCATAAGCCTTTCTGTCCGTCCATACTCAACCATCGTCCGTGAAGGACAAATTGATGTAACGGGATCATGGTTGTGAAGGTCTATGGTTGTGAGTGTGTGAACACATGGTGTGTGTAGGTGTGCCTAAGTTAGGTGTGATTGATGATGTGTCAGTTTCAGTAGGTGTGAATGAGTGAATCTAGGAGTGTGGTGTGTGATTAAGAGATAGTTGTGGATCTAGAGATGCTCTACTGAGCTCACATATGATGTCACTATTGGATGTAACTTGTGCCTATATTTTGGGCATATCTCTGATGAATAAACTCTCTCCCTTTACATCATCTTGCTCTCTCCATCTTGTCTCCATGCTCCTCCAACATGTGGTATCAGAGCCTTTCCACCCTCCTTGAGCCTCCACCCACGTCCTAGTGCCACCTCATCATCTTCTTCAACCTTCTTCCACCTCTTCCATGTCTATCCCATTTTTCCCAATTCTGCCAGGATCTTGCAACTTTGATTTCTCCACATCCAACCGTTAACTTTCAAAATCGTTCCGACTGCAGCTTTTTTACAGTAGGGCGCACATTTCCACCGACGGAATTGTACTCTGAGCTACCGTGCCGCCCTGTTCTTTGGTCGCCAAACTTCCTCAAAATTCCATCTCTATAGTCGCAATTTCAACCTCCCCAAAATTTGAGCTAAATCCAACCACAAACGAGGGAGATATCACTATTTCCTTGGCCGACTTTCTTGATGTAATGTCGCATTATTGTGCCCACTATTTCGCCCATCCCTTGTGTTGCTAGTAGGCCTTAGTAAGGGCTTTCATTTCCACCCAAAGCCCCGCTTTCATTTCCACCCAAAGCCCCTTGGTTGCTACTCAGGATAGGTCGAATTTGATCCTCCAGTCTCTGTTTGCTCGATTTGGGGTTTCTCTTAAATCTCCTTCATGACTGAAGCATTGCAAGTGGTTAGATGCTCAAAAGTTTCAGTATTTAACTATTTTTTCTTGGCATTGATGGGTGTTGGTCATACAAGTAGATGGATGAAGTATTTAATGCCCCAAAGTTAGTCTATCACTATGCAAATGGGCAATTTATCAAGAGGGGCAGGCGGTCATTTGAGACTTCAAACCTAGACCCAAAGACTCTCAATCTTAAAGAGATGTTATTCAGACTGATTTCAGGGTAGTATTTGGAATGTAGTAGTTATTAATAATTTCAAGTTAAGATGCTATGTGCACTGCTGGAATCTTTGGTCTATCCAGATGTTGTAAGTCGGTTTGACATTTTGCACTTGTCCCATAGGCCCATGAGGCGTAGACATTAACTCTCTCTCTCTCTCCCTCTCTCTCTCTCTCTCTCTCTCTCTCTCTCTCACACACACACACACACACACACACATATTTTTTTAATCTATATGTCATTATATTACAAAAGCAATCCCAAAGAAAATGAGAGCCAAGTACAAACATTCTCATTATATGACAAGAAGGTAGGATAGTCAAATTCCCACACATGAAGACAATCATGAAATCATTTGCCTGAGAGAAGCCCAGAAGTAGTGATATATAGGGGGGGGGGGATCACCAAAGACCCAATGATTGCGGTTCTTCCATAGGGTCCAGAGTGCACAATAGCGAATCCAGTAAAAGAATAAATCATATCCCTGCCTCTGAGGATGAACGCCAAACAACCAAAAAAGCTTATCGAGACAAGCACTCGAAAAACAAGCCTGAAGCCTTAGCTACAAGTGAAGTAAGTGGAAAAACACACTTTCTTTCTTTCTGAGAGGGGGGGGAGGGGATGAAAACTTTGAAATGCTTTTATATTACAAGGTAGCTATCCCAAAACTGGAAAGCTAAAAGATACATAGCTGGAAAATATATCAAGAGAAAAACACACTTTTTTTTAGGGGGGTGAAACCACTATATTTATATTAGAATTGTTTACAATGAGAATAGTCTACAAAATAGACTATTCAAAAAAATCAGAAGCAATGGGAAAACACCTCTAAAGAACATACATCCAAGTCATCCTCATGACAAGCATCATACAGAGATTGTCTCATTCATCCAACTCATCCTCACGACAAGCATCATACAGAGATTGTTGTAATGAGGCTCAAAAAAACTCGTAAGGTTGGAGCAATGGTTGCCCTAAGAAAACCTGATTCCTTTGTTTCCAAACAGTCCAAACTACCCCAAATCTAACCCAATGAAAAAAGAGAGTATTCACCTTGCACTGAAGTCAACCCCCGAAAGATCCAGATATATTTCCCAACTTGATGAGTAGGAAAACGCAGATGAAGACAGTATGAAATACAATTCAAGAGAGCTCTGGAGTGAGGACAGAACCACAGAAGATATGGAACAGTCTCCGAAGAACTGGAGCATCTCAAAACAATGAGGAGATGCAATCCTGTGCTTAGCTAAAGTGACCCCTACTTAAAAAATGCCCACCAAACATCTCCAAAGAAATAGTCATCGCTTTAAAGGCAGCTTATTTCTCCACAAGAATCAAGAAGCAAGTTGGAGACCATAGGGCAATCATGCAAAGTGCCATCAATGCACCCAAACAAGAAATCCCACTGAATCGGTTGCCAACGACCAAAAGCAGTAGTACTGATATGATAGAAAACAAACAGAAAGGGAGAGGAGACTTAGATGTAAAGGGACATGTAGAAAAGAAATGACAAAATTCATGCTTCCAGACTTACAAAAAATTCGATCCCATAGCCTAAAATAACAATACTTATGCTCCATAATCTTTTTCAACCTTTTAACTCAAAAATGTGGAAGTATCATTTCTTCTCTTCCTTCTATGTACTATTGTTAAGTAGGCTTAAGTCCAAAATGCATCTATTGCAAATTTTGAAATGTTTAAGTACCTGATGCTTTACAATGGATTCACTTTGTTCCAATATGTATCGAATCAATAAAGGTAAAGAGTAATGATTGTCTACTCTTGTGCATTGGTAATCCTAACCACTACAACGTGAAATTTTGGATAGCATAACTTCATTGGTATACATCCAATTTGAACCATTTATGGAACTAACTTAACCCTTTAACTAGTCTGACTCTTGCATAAAGTGAAAGAAAGGAATAACTTGAGTGAATGTTATAGAAAAAACATTGCCTTGAAGTTGTTGCTATATTATTTTAGGAAATTTATGACTTCACAAGTAGCTCCATCACATCTCAAATAGTTCCATCATAGTGCAAGTGGTTCCATGAAATTGCAACTAACGCATGCAACATTGAAAATAACCCCACTGATAGGAAAAATCACATTCTTCTTGTACCTACTAACAACACTCTATTACCCTATAGCAGCACATCTTTATTCATTAACCAATAAGGCTAATATGCAGCACTTCACCCCACACACCACACCCCCCCCAAGAAAAAAAAGAAAAAACAAGACAAGGCCCACACCATGCATACACGCATGCACACCCATGAGCGTGCACGCACAAGGGCGCACACATGCAAATTGAAGGCTAATTGCTTTTGAACAGCAGCATGAAAAAGAAGGGATAGCCCCCATAGAGTAACAGAGGGAGATATAGTAGTAAGTCAAAAATACCAAAGAAACACACGAGAGCATGAATGTGCATGCGCATACACAAACACAAATTGTGAAAGAGACACTAAGAGGAAATTGGAGGTGCATCCATGGGGCCCCGTAGTACAAAGATAGAACAAGATAGGTTTGAGCGCAAAAAGAGGGAGACCAGGGATCGGATGAGGGGAGAAAACATCAAGTAGGAGAGCGAAGCCCGGTAAGGGAACATGAAAAAGGCACGCAGCAGGAAATTAGCAAATGAAACAGGAGGCAAAGGAAGGCTGATATGCAACACCTAGGGCTCCTGAACAGCCACATGAAAGAGATGGGGGGAAGCAGGCTATGATCATTGTGGAGTCAGTGCATGGAGCAGAACTGCTGCTGGTTCCCCCTCAAACGCTAGTAGGGAAGCAAAGAAAAGGGCATTAATAATTGGAGCGAGCAGGGTGAGAGGTTGGGGAAGCAGATCTGATTTCTGGCTGTCCCTTGGGTTGCTTCAGGGTCACAACCTGACTTCAATCTACTAGAAGGATCCTCTCCCAAAAAAAAGAAAAGAAAGAAAGCAAGGGGAAGCTCAGGGGTGGCAAGGATAGGCGAGAGGAGAGGTCACTAGCACAATTGTTGACTTCATCTCATACCACACCTTCATTCCATGTTTTTCACTAGTATCATTATTATAATAGTTGCACTGCCATGCAGAATATTATCCAACAAATTTCTAAGTGCACTATGCTGCTACACAATATAAGCATTTAAGCATACCAACTCGAAGAATGAATAGCTGCACCTTTCTATTCTACATTTACTATGGCTATATCCTTTTCTGTTAGCAGAATACAAATCACTATTTTTTAGGATTTTAGTCTCAAAACACAACTCTCTCCAGAAAATTTGGCATGCAGAATAGTACAATCCCACATACCCATACTTATCCAGGCGCATTTTCCCAAAATAAACCTGCATTAAGTCCATCTCATCACAATTTAGTGCATGTCAAGCTGAGCATAGACGTAGACATGTTTTGCCCCCTCAAAACGTCAACATGTTACTATACAAGCTAAGGCATGCTGCAATGTAGACTGTAGCCATACATATACTTTTTCTGTAGGTGGACTTGCTAAGTAATTTACATATTGGATATGCTACAGTGAAGGTAGGCAAGCCAAAATCTCTATGATATCATCCTCCTAATTTAAAGGAAAGTACTTTGATAGCATTTTTTAACTAGTTTTCTTAATCCTGAGCTTTCGAAAACTCTGTCCTGAGAAAGCACATCTACTTCATGACACTCTAAGTCAAACTCCTCTTCACTAGATTGGGAGATAACTTTTGAAATCCATTCCTTTTTAAACGCTTTTTTGTATATATCCTCCTCTAAAGTTCCGCCAACCAAACGATAAGCAAAAACTTGCTTTCTTTGGCCAAATCTGAAGGCCCGACTGATGGCCTGCCGCGTTACTGCAGGATTCCATTGTATATCTAAGATTATGATCCTTGAAGCTCCAATGAGCGACACGCCTTCACCACAAGCTGTGATATTTGCAAGTAAGACCCTAGCCTCTGTGTTGGTATTGAACTTCTCAATTATCCTCTCTCTTTCTTCAGGTAATGTTTTGCCATCATATCTCAACATTTCACGATCCTTTGACCAGCCCCTGTACTTCATGAATAATCTCTCCAGAAGAGAGAGAGGAGCCAAATACCGGCTAAATATTAGCACCTTTTCATTTAAATGGCAGCATAGAGCTACCATATCTATCACAAATCTAGTTTTCACTCCACAATTCACATCCTCATCATCTATGATGCTTTGACAAGTGTCTGGCAAAATATCATCCTCAGCTTGAGTGTTTGGTGTAACACCCACTTCAATTTTCAACAGTGAGGGATGGATACAAGCAAACGTTGATTTAATCTCCCTGTCCATATGGTTCTTAATGAGACTCTGTATTGAAGCAAGTGCATCTACTTGTTCTTGTGTCAGATTTAGCACAATTGTGAAATCGATCAATCCTGGCAACTGCTCCAAAACCTGTCCTTTGTACCAGTGAACAAAAGATTCTGTTAGTTGGTGGAGCCACTTAACTGCATGCTTTTGTTCCTCTCTGTTTCCATCCTGAATTTTGTGTCCTAGACTCTCCACAAAAATCTTCTGCTCTAACAACTCTCTGTTCTTCCTCTTGCTAACCATTTTTGGGGATGATGTCTTATCATTAATGCCAGTTTCCTTGGACTCCTGGACTAGAGATTCCGGTAGATTTTCCACCAAGCTCAGTTTTTCACTCATAAAATTGGGTCTGACAAGCTTTAACAGGTTGAATAACTCTTTAAAGTTATTTTGAAAGAGTGTTCCAGAGAGTAGGACACGCCTTTTTGTGTGGATATTCTTGAGGCATTGCAGGATCTTCGTGTCCTTGTTCCTAGTTTTGTGACCTTCATCCAGTACTAAGAGCCCAGGAACTTCTAGAAGAAGATTTCTAATCTCCACGCACACAGGTGTATTATTTTTTGTCTTAACCAAACTAGAAAAGTGAGAGTAACTTACTAGCAAAATACTTTTCTTGCTCTGCCACTGTTTTATTGTCTGAAGCTGGCTTATCCTATTTACACTAGCATGATCGCTGCAGTCGTCAACATCTACTTGGTATTTAGCTGAGCTGTTTGTCTCATAAAGATTGAGCAATGGGATCTCTGCTTCCCATTTCTTAAATTCTTTGATCCATGGAATTAACATTGCTTTAGGCGCCACAATGATAATCCTTTCATCAGGATATGACTCTAAGAAGCTCTGCAAAAATGCTATTATGAGAAATGATTTTCCTGTACCAGGGGCATGAGCCAAAACGCAACCTCCAGGTTCAGCCGCGAGTATGTTCCTCTCAAGAAAAAGAAAGCCTTCAATTTGGTGTTGATGCATCATCTCCCTGTATTTAGGGTGCAGATTGAGGTTTTGACAAAACTGGCTATTGCATGTTTGGTCGTCCTCCTCTTTCAATTCTTCCTCTTTCCATGCATTTCCAAGAAGTCGTTTATTATTTTTTCTCTTGTGAGCCTGCATGAATATTAAAGGTACAAAGAATCAGAAAGGGAAAATAAAAGTACAAATTTAATACAAAGATATAGTACTCTTAAGCTGTATCACCATAATGGTAAACAGACATGAAATCAGAACATGTTTCTTTCCCTCACGATTCAGTAAAGGGGAAATGATATTCCATTATTACTGCCAATTGAAATCTCTCTCTCTCTCTCTCTCTCTCTCACACACACACACACACACACACTTTTTTTTTTGTTTTGGTAAATCCATGAGTATATTATCAGCAAAATTTACATGAGGGTCTCAAAAAACACACACACACACACACACTCTCACAATCAAGAGGTCACACAGCTCCGTAAGGAGTTTGTCCATATATGCCATCAGGTGGTCAAAGCCTGGAGTAGTGTGGCTGTCAAGGAGACTACCAAATCGGGGGACATTGCAAAATGGATATGCCTTTGTAAGACTAGAATATGTCCAATCATACAAATTTAGATTTTTTGTTGTTCTAAAGACCAAAAATCTACACAGAATAAAACAGAAAATGAAAGAGAAGAAAAAAGAGGTTAAAAAAAACTTTTATGAAAAACAAAAGGAAGATATACTTAGCAAGTAAAGCAACACTTATATCGTCATTAGTGCCCAAGCATAGGCAGCTATACTGGGTTTCTAAAGTCTCTTGGGCAAACCCAATGCTTACTAAAATACGTCAAATAAACAAAAGAGAGAGAAACAAGAAATAAAGAAGAAAGGAAGAAGGTGGCTAAGCAAAAATAAACAAGCAAGTCAAGAAACAAAATCTTCCAAAAAATAGGAATAAAATCTCTCTCTCTCTCTCTCTCTCTCTCTTATTTAAAACATAAAAAGCTAAATACACTTATGTATCGCTTCCTACAAAGAGGCAAAATTACATTCCTAACTTAGAAAGCACAAGCATACTCAATCAAACTCTCCTTTGAAACTAACAGAAAAACTGGCTATTTAGCTACTCGCTTTTTGTTTTCAGCTTATGTTCAATCATTCTAAACATACCTAAGGCTAATACACCATAGATAAAAGAGTTCATATCTAAGATTGTGCGTACTTTTTTCATTATTTTCCTTGGATTATACCTCTTGTGTAATAGTAAAGTGATCAAATTACTACATTGAGTGATAAAAGACTCCTTCGTTGTACAAAGGCGGGAAAATCTATGGACTTGGAAAGAAATGACTCCATATTTTGACAAATCAGAAATGTGAGTCAATGTTTGCGAAATGGAGCCTGCAAAGGCCACCATTTCAGCCACCATTCTTGAGCAGCATCAAAGAGCCAACAAGGCTCTCAACATTAGAGTTCGGAGATCCCACGCACCTCTATCACTGCCATCGATGATGCTACTAGTTTCGTGACCTCCACCCTAGGGGTTTAGGACCATGGCATTAAGATAACTAGGACATAGGTCGTAATCCCACTCGTGACTAATCTCTTGTCATCCGTTTTAGAGATAACCATGCCCATCTTGCAGCATTACACAAGCATATAGTCTTACGTTGATAGGACAAAAACTGTATCAAGTTTTTAAGCACTGTATATAGCTATGGGTAGGCACATAGATGTAAACATCTAGGTTAGGTGTGGGCTTTTGGTAATTGTGGTTTTTTCTTTCACAAGCATGATGGACTGATGTATAGTTTTTTGAGACAATAAAGTATGTTTTGCAGGGACTTCATGGGATATGATGATAATGCAGTGTGGTTGCACCAGGGTAATCCAGAGCATGATATCCAGTGTGCGACGGTGTTTTGTTAAGGGATGATATGTGCTCTTTGTGATTGTCCCGAGCCATATGTATATGAGGAAAATAGTTTTTTTGTTGAGGGCGTCTTGTAAATTTTCCAGTGTGTCGGGATTGGTTCATTATGTATGATAGTCTGTGGGTGAATAAGCATTAAATGCTTGCATGGCAAGGTTGTGCGTAAAGGTTGGATTTTGGGGCAATTATTGCTTGGGTGTGTGATTTGGGGGAAATGTCTTGAGAGTGGTAAAATATCACTGATGAGATGGCAAATTAGGCTGAGGTGGCTGGACTGATTGGGAAGGTGTCCTACTCATGCAAAGGTGGCTACGTAGCAAGGAATGGAGAGCTTCTGGATGGGGATCAATCACGTGTAGAGAAATCTAGAATTTCTGAAGTAAAGAGGAAGCGACGCACGTAACTAGGAGGCTGGTAGATGAAAGAGAGGGTGTGCATAAGCGAAAGGCGGAGCGCCCATCAAGTGAAGGCCTACGTATGTGACGGATGAGGAATTTCGACTGCATGCTTGGCATAGATGGATTCCAGGTGCTCCGTGATGACGAGCTCTGTGGTACAGTCGGCGCTTACTGAAGTCTTGTAAAGACTTGGCTGTAGTAGATGATGCGGGGCTGGGGAAAGGACTTTGGGTGACGGATAAACAGGAAGCACGGTGGGTTCTCAGTTCTGTGGGAAAGCGTCGCTACCATGGAGGCTTGGGCAAAAGGGGGTGGTAGCGCTACTATGTAGCATGCAATATCCTCAACGACAGAGACTTCATGAACTCCGTATGCAAAGAGATAGAGGACGAAGGAATTGCAGGCTAACGCGTAATGGAACATGACCTTTCATCGATGATGGTTGTCCTAAAGGAGCTGGGCACTCTTCGTGGAACAACGTGATATTGATGCTTGCTGCAGATGTTTGTCAATCATTGATCTTTTGCTTTGTAAGGGAAGAGAAACTATCCTAAAGGAATTGGAAGCTTCTTTGATGTGGTTGTGATCTTATCCTGATTTGATCGTGGGAGATTCCTGGGTACTGATAGAGAAGGAGAGGAGGTGGCACTGTTGTAGCTTTGTAGGAGTTACGAGCTGTTGTTCTTGATGGAAGCTTAGGAGTGTGAGCTATGGATTCATAGTATTCTGAGGCTGACTGTTCTCTGGGTTTTGGGGGGAAGTTCAGTTCTAAGTTTATCTGTTTCAAGCTATGTAGTCTTTTGGTTCTCTCTGAGTCTGTGTGATCCATGTTCAGTCAGTTTCTGTGGGGGGTTTGTCTCGGTTCTTAGTACAAAGACACATGCTCTGGAACCTGGTGCATAAGCTCATCATCTACAAGCCCACATTGTTGCTGCTCCCTATTAAGTCTCAGCTATGATACTGACGTGGTCCTGGCTGTCTTTTTTTTTTTTCCTTATCAACGTGAGCACACATAGATTCACATAGATGACGACCTCACACCCCTACAAGTAGAGGAGAGCTGTACTCTCCTGCCACAGTGGCACATCGCCCGCAAAGGCGAAAAACTGGACAATGGCTCACGATGAGCATTTCTTCATAGGACCCCAATGGATATCTAGAAGGACGGGATCTATGAGACGCTCAATACAGAGACCTTGACATGCACTATTTGGAATTATGATGGTACCTATGGTCACATCCAAGGAATTCCTCGGTGTCATATACAAGACGAGATATAGTTTTCTACAAACATACCCATCAAAGCCAAGAGTGCCTTTTGCCCTTAGTTTGTGGATTCACATGGGAGTCAATGTACCATGACGAGCTCGAGGGACAGGTTGAGTTCGTGGATCAGGACTGGCAGTCCTATACAAGCCATCTCTCAATAGGATGATCTTTGTCAAGAGGTGTGGTACACATGCCAGATTTCGTTGGGTTCAGATCCGACGCATCACTTGACACGTGCTAGTTTTCCCCCAAGACCTCACATTTTCTCCTAAGGAGGCTGAGTGCCACAATAAGCAGCCCTACATCCAAACATCATGGATTTCTCAAGTAGCAAGGAAGTCTTCCCTTGTTGGGGACTTCAATCCAAGATGGCTATGCCACAGAGATGATTCTTTTACACCCACCATGGCTATTTTTTTGGGGGAACGGGGATGAAAAATGGGGACCCCACATACACACTTTTTTTTATTTTTAGTGAAAACTTTGATTGATTATATTATAAGAATAGTCACCTCAGAAAAGAGGCACTAGAAAAAAAATCAACTGAAGATCTCAGTATAAGCCAAATATACATCATGATCTATCTGGTGACTCTGCAAGCAATCAAAGAAAGATTGTTGCAGAGAACGCTTAAAGTAAGCAAACAAAGAAAAATTGGGATCACTATAGACTTTACAATTACGGTCTGTCCATAAAGTCCAAAGTGCCCAATAGCGAGCCCAAACAACGAAAAGATGAAACTCCGGTTGCTGTGAATGAAAGCCAAAGAGCCCCGAAAAATTCCTGAAGAAAAGAGTCAAGAATATCGCTCGTAGCCGCTGTCGAAGAGAATCCAGAAACTGCCGAGAAGATGGGCAATGCCCGAATAAATGAGGCACAGTCTCCTGAGAGATCAGACACCGATGACATAAAGCAGGAGCAATGTGCCTACGGGCCAGCAACTGTCCACATGGAAAAATTCCCAGAAGCTCTCACCATAAAAAAACATGTTACTGAAGTGGAAGCTTATATGCCCAAAGTTCCCGCAATCTTTTCCTCCACCACTTAGCTGTCCATTCAATCACCAAATAGAATTGCCCTTTTCTAAAACCCAGGGTTGAGGCAAAAGGATTTTGTATAATGCAGGCACGGTAATTTGAGATAGCCTCAAAGGACAAGAAGAAGACCCAAGGGAACTCAGAGTCCAATCCTCTGATCTGTCCTGGAGTTTCGAAGGGGGAATCAGGACCAAAGGTGAAAGCATACAAGTGATTTGCTGCCACAAAGTACGATAATGAGAACCCAAACCATAGAGCCATCATCCTGAATAACACAGTTATAGTATTGATCCCTTTAAAGGAAATAAAGTAAGAACGGCGAGGCTCCTGTAAAGCAAGCGCAGGCTGAAAAACTTTTGACCAGTGAATGCTTTCGGCCCGCAAATCAGAGACTGTCGACCATGCCATTCCTGGTGAGACAGAATATCCTTCCAGTCAAGAAGCAATTTGAAGACCATAGGGCAGCCATGCAAAGTGCCATCAATGCACCCAAACAAGAAATCCCACTAAGTGGGTTGCCGATGACCAAAAGCACGAGTACTGATATGTGTGAGCAGTGATTGAATCATGAGAGCCCAAGGCTGATCACCTTTCAGAAATTGTAGTAACATTTTCCCCCTGTGAGCAAGGATGTGCACCTGGATATTAGTAATATTCAAACCCTAATACATCTTAGGGGAACAAATTCGATGCACCGAAAGCAATCTTAGACTTTTTTTGCCATGTTTAGAACGCCAAAAGATCTCCATAATCATAGACATAAAAAAATCAAGATCTGCCTTAGTGAACATGACCAAAGGCAAATAGAATTGAATATAAGCAACAAGTATGGACTACACTATTTGGAGGTGAACATGTAAAGGCCAAGTTGCCAATTTCCAATCTTCAAGCTTTTTTCGGAGCTTGATTAGAACCCAATCACTTTGTTGTCGACGAGTAAGCCCCCAGCCCAAAGGATAACCAAGGTGCCGAACCAACTAAGTGGGTGGAATGATCTCCCCTGGCCATAAGAGATTGTGCCAGTCTTGAGGATGCAATGGGAGCAGCTTAGACTTTTGAAAATTAACATGAAGGCCAGCTACCAAACCATAAACTGAAAGAGCTTGCATCAAAGCAGAAAGATCAGGCGGAGTATTCCTTGAAGTAAAGAAAGAATCATCAGCATAAGCGTGAGCAACCATGCTGCGATTTTCATCCAATTCCAAACCATTGAGAGAATCTGTAGCCACTAGATGATCAACGTATTGCAGCATAGGATGAGTAGCAATAGCATACACTAATGCACTAAGGGGACAGTCCTGATGAACCGAACTATGAAGAGCCCATTCTTCCAAGATGTCTCCACAAAGAATACAAGCAGCATTGCTATCCCTGCAGAGCCGATAAATGACCTGCTGCATTTTTATTCCAAAGCCCAAGGATTGCATTGTTTGCAAGATGAACTCCCATTGAACTGTGTCAAAAGCTTTGGCAATGTCAATCTGTAAGAGTAAAACATCCTGTTGTGTGTACTTGGCATATTTAATCCCAACATAAGCATTGGCAATATTGTCCATGATATGCCTATGAGGCAAACGAAGACATATTGAGAAGGATGCAACCCATCATGCAGATAGCCTTTGATACGGTCAACAAGCATTTTAGCTATGACCTTGTAAATGATTGGCATAAGTGTGATTTGTCTCCAATCAGTGATAAAATCAGAAATCTGTTCCTTAGGAAGGAGCTTTACCGGTCCCTTTTTCCATGATAGGGGCATTTGCTGATTTTTCCAAGCTGAATTAGCCATTGACAGGAGAGGGGATTTGAGGCTATCCCGAAAAGCAAGAAAGAATTCGACAGTGAGGCCATCCCATCCTGGAGATTTTCATCTACCACAAGATTTAATAACATTTGACAATTCCTGTTCATGGAAGGGAAGTTCCAACTGCAAGGCCTGAGCTTGAGAAAGAATTGGATGGACATGCTATAAAAGGAGCTAACGTGCAGACAAAATCTCAGGAGAAGGAAAGTCCACATGCCCAAAATGGGAAGAGAACACAAAAATCAGCAAGTTCAGAGCGAGATGATGACCAAGAACCATGAGGCATCCGGACCCGACAAATATTTGCAGCCTGTCGTTTGTAATGCAAACTTTTGAAAAATTGCTTCGAAGAGCAGCCTTTATAAAAAAAAGCCCTTTGTCGTGATCGGGTTTCCCATTTAGCAAGCTTTCTTCTATCATTTGATTGGAGGTGAAATTTGGCCTGACATAAGTGCATGCTTTCATCAGAATACAAAGGCCGAAGATGACTAAGCTTAGTCAGACTCTGACAAGTGAGTTTAGCATGCATAACAGTCTTCCGTGTGGCTCGCATGAATGATTTACCATAATCCCGAATCACGGCTTGCATTCGAGCAACAAAAGCCTGCCATGCATAATCCAGATCAAAAAGCATCTGAGAAGAGAGGTTGAATGACATCAGAAACCATAGCTTTAAAATCAGCATGTTCCAGATAACTGTTATTCACCAACAAAAGCCTTCTGCAAGGCAAACTGTCATCAGGAAAATGAGAGGTGGGCGTTTTAAAAAAATTGTAGTATGCACAATTATTCAAAAGCTTGTGCTTTGATAAGTTGTAGCAAGCATCACTTTTATTGAAGAGGGGAGTCTGCATACCTGCCACCATCCAACAAGAGAAACGTGATAAGAACCAATTAAATCTTAGTTGGGAAGACAGGTGTCATAAACAACCGTCCCTTGTTATCAAAGTGATACCATCTGTCCACGCGTGCCTGATAGGAAGATTGAGCATTGTGTTGAAAGGTATAGCCTGGGAGTGTGGGCTGTAATTCCTCACAGAGATCCACCAAACGCAACTGAACCAAAAACTCAGACCATGCCTACTGTTCAGAAGCCAACATATGAGTGTGGCGCGAAGTATTGTCTCCCGGTTGCGGAGCATTGTTGAAATCACCACAGATGAATGCATAGTGCCTCCACGGATAATTATGCATGGCATCCCAAAGCAATGCTCAACCTTTGGAAGATTGAGGGGCATAAACCGATGCAAATTCAAAAATTTCTCCTTGAATCAAGCATTGCATAATAATCCATCTACCATGGTGATCATTGAGAGCCACAACGGGCTGAAGATCATGCCTCACCAAAAAAGCTACTCCAGAGAAAGAGTGCTCTCCAGCATAGAAAATATCATAACCGGCAAAATGTCCCATGTGACCAGCATACATGTGTTGGTTATGTTCCTACAAAGCCACTATGTCTGGCTGCAATTGTCTGATATATGTCCACACAAGTTTCCACTTTCTACGATCACACAAAACCTGTACATTGACTGTAACGCATTTGATGTGGTCAAGCATATTTACAGATAGAAGACATGTATGTACAGCAAACAAACAAGCTAACTATGTCTGCATCTCCACCTCAAGGTCAAGGCCTCTGCCCTGAGAAGAAGAATCAGCTTGAGAAGACAAAAGAGTAGCAACTTCCTCTTCAGGAAAGAGGGTACAATTTGCAGTGATTGCTGCCCAAGTCAAACCAATTCCAGAATTTTCAGCGAGGGTTTTGCCCTGTTAGGATGCACTATTCCAAGTCCTGGATCGCAAAGGTCTCTTGGGAGAAAGAACTTTTCGAGGAGTTTGCCATGCTTCATCCAAAATTTTGCCCTTCACTTGAGGCTGAGATTGCGAAGGCATAAAAAGAGGAACAGGAGCATTTGAGGTAGCCGAGGCTTTGCCTTTATCCAAGACAGCAAAACAACTGTTTGACCTCTTTGTTTTTCATCCCAGAAGAGGCATTTCAATTCGTACTTGGAGGGGGGACTGTTTCCGCTTGCACTGGTAGTTTGGAAGCTCGAGAAGGGCACTGTGAAGCCATATGCCCAAACTGCTTGCATTCAAAGCAAGCTCCTGCAAACAGCCCCCATTTCAGCTTGTAAAAAGCACTACCCATGGAAACATTATTGACAGTAACCGAATAAGAAGCTGACGTGGGATTATCCGTGTCCCATAAAATGCAAAAGCAATTCGAATTGCCATTTGGTCTCGGTGGACAAACCACCTTGCCAAGAGAAGCTGCAATTTTTGGCAATAGAGACGCCATGCACTGAGAAAAATCCACAACCTCTACCCATACAGAGCAGCCGTGTCGAATCAAAGCCTGATAATCCCTAGTAGGAGACCAGGGCAAGACATGGACCATCTGTTGGCCATAGAAGAGTGGAGAGTGCTCCAGCAAAACCTGTCTGCGCTCTTCATCAGCCATGATGATCTCAAAAAAACCTCTCGCTACATAGTGGAATTTTTTGACATAACACCCACCCAAGGTTCTAGTCAACCAATTGCCCACACCCGTAGCAGCAGGCATACGTCCAGGAAAGAAAATAATAATGGCATGCTTGGCGTATTCCTTGACAGGATCAAAGATGTCATCTACCTCAACCATGATACCTATAGTGGGAAGTGGATCTTTCCAACCCTTGCCGGTATCCTCAAAACCTTCATGCATCACTTCGTAGACAAGCTGACCCTCTGCAAAGGCATAAACGGGGTCATCCTGGCGCATCAACTGCTTCTGTTTTTTGTTGGAAACCGACCTATCTTTTTGAAAATTCTTCTCATAAGGAGAGTCCGCCATTTGATCCAGGGAAAAGGAAAGGCAAATGAAACTAAGAGGAAAAGCGAGGGCAAAGAAAACAGAAAAAAAGTTTGTACTCAGGGAAGGCTAAAGAACAGCAAAGAGAAAAGGACAGCAGAGAGGGGAGAAGAAGGGGCAGCAGAAAGTGTGTACAGACAGCAAGGGAAACAGTACAGACGACAGGGGAACCTGTATAGATAGACGAGCAAGGACTGCAGGAAGAGCTGTACGGATGGTGGGTAAATCTGTACGAACAGCAGGACACAGCCGTACAGTCTGTATAGACATATCACAACTGTACGAACAAAAGTACGGACAACGAGGCCAAAGGGGCTTGTACGAAAGGCGAGCCCAAAGCAAAAGGATGCAAAGAACCTGCACGGACGGGGACTGCCGGATTTGTACGGACAGATAAACATGTACGGATGTTCAGAGCTGTACAGGCGACAAGGGCTGTCACTAACACACTTTTCTTTTCTTTTTTTGGTGAAATCTTTGATTGATTATATTATATGAGTAGCAACCTTAAAATAAGGTGCTACAATTACATCAACTGAAAATTTCAGTATATGCCAAAAAGACCTCATGATCTATGCAACGGGCTTGCAAGCAATCAAAGAAAGACTGCTGCAGAGAACGCTTAGAAAAGCCAAGCAGAGAGAAAGTAGGATCACCAAAGACTTTACAATTCCTATATGTCCATAAAGTCCATAGTGCCCAGTAGCGAACCCAAACGAAGAAAAGATGAAACTTCGGTCTAGATGGTTGAAACCCAAATAGCCAGAAGAACTTCCCAAACGGAACAGATGGGAATCTTGCTCGCAGGCGCTGTCGAAGCAGATCAAAAAACTCACGAGAGCACGAACAATGCCAAAACAAGTGAGGCACAGTCTCCGAAGAAGCAGAACATCTGTGGCAAAGTGCAGGAGCAAGGTGTCGATGAGCTAATAGCTGTCCAGATGGAAACACTCCCAAAAGAACTCGCCAAAAGAAAACCTGTTGCCGAAGCGGTACTTTATAGGTCCGAAGTTGCTGTAATCTTTTCCTCCACCACTTGGCTAGGCGATGCATTCGCCAAACAGAATCACCTCTCTCTGAAACCCAAGGTTGAGGCAAAAGGATTTTATACAATGTAGGTACAGTAATCTGAGATAGCCTCAAAGCACGAGAAGAGGACCCTGGAGAAGTCAGAGTCCAATCTTCCAGCCGGTCCTGGAGTTCCAAAGGAGGAATCGGAACAAAAGGCGAAAGCATACAAGTAATTTATCGCCATAAAGGACGATAATGAGAGCCCAATCCATATGTAGTGGCTCCTAGAGAAAAGGGGAGCACAGTACCAGCATGATCTATAACATCAGCAACCGAGGTGATGCCTTTAAACGAGACAAAGTAGGAACGTCGAGCTTCCTATAAAGCCAAGGGAGGCTGAAAGACTTTCGACCAGTAAATGCTTTCAGCTCTCCAAGAATTCCCAAGCAAAGATTGGCGTTCATTCCATTCCAAATGAGAAAGAACATGCTTCCAGTCAAGAAGCAAGCGGGAGACAAAAGGGCATCCAGGCAAAGTGCCATCAGTGCAGCCAAAAAAGAAATCCCAATGATCGAGTTGCCAATGACTAAACGCAAAAATACTAGTATGAGTGACCAGAGTCCTAACCATAAGAGCCCAAGGCTAATCACCTTGCAGAAATTGCAGTAACATTTTTCCCCTGTGGGCAAGAGTATGCACATGAATATCCATGATATTCAATCCACCATGCATCTTAGGAGAACAAATGTGATGCATCGAAAACAGCCTGAGACTTTTTCTGCCATGTTTGGATCGCCAGAAGATTTCCATAAAGACAGACATGAAAGATGTAAGATCTGCCTTAGTGAACATAGTCCACTCATCAAAGATATCCCCAGAAAGAATGCAAGCCGCATTGCTATCTCTGTAAAGCCAGTAAATAACCTCCTGCATTTTTTGTCCAAACCCCAAAGCTCGCATAGTTTGCGATATGAAATCCCATTGAACTGTGTCAAAGGCTTTTGCAATATCTACCTACAAGAGTAGAACATCCTGCTGCGTGTATTTGGCATATTTAATCCCAATATAAGCATTGGCAATGTTATCTGTGATATGGTAACGTGAAACAAAGCCATATTGGGAGGAATGCAACCCATCATGCAAATAACCTTTAATCCGATCAGCCACCGTTTTGGCAATGATCTTGTAAATGACTGGGCATGAGCGTGATTAGCCTCCAATTACCAAGTGAATCACCTAGCTGCTTTTTTGAAATCAACTTGAGAAGACCCTTTTTCCATGACATAGGCATCTGCTGATTTTGCCATACTATATTTACCATTGCAGCAAGGTGAATTTAAGAAGATCCCAGAATGCAAGAAAAAATTCACTAGTCAGACCATCCCATCCTAGAGATTTCCATCTGCCACAGGATCTCAGTGCATCAGACAATTCCCTTTCAGTGAAGGGATGTCCAAGTTCCAAAGCCTGAGCATCAGATAGAATTGGATGAATATGCTGCAAAAGAAGTTGATGTGCAGACACGACGCGAGGATAAGAGTATCCACATGCCCAAAATGAGTGGAGAAGTGCTGCACACATAAATCAGCAAGCTTTGAACGAGATGTTAACCAAGAACCATCAGGCATTAGGATCCGACAGATATTGGCAGCTTGTCTTTTGTAGTGTAAACTCTTGAAAAATTGCTTGGAAGAGCATCCTTTATCCAAAAATACCCATTGTCTCGATCGAGTTTCCCATTTAGCAAGCTTTCTGCAATCATTGGATTGAAGAGAGAATTGAGAGCATGCTTTCCTCTGAAGACAAAGGGCGAAGATGAGCAAGCTCAGTCAAACTCTGAGAAGTAAATTTGGCATGTGCTACAATCTCTCTTATGGCTTGCATATAGGATTTGCCATAATCTCCAATATAACTGCTTGCATCCGAGCAACAAAAGCCTGCCAGGCATAATCTAAACCAATGTGTATCTGACGAGAGAGAGGCTGAATAGCATCAGAGAACACGGCTTTAAAGTCAACATGCTCCAGATAACTATTATCAATCAGCAAAAGCCTTCGGCAAGGCAATCTATCAATGGGAAATTCATGTAAGGAAAGCCTCAACGAAAGAGGAGCATGGTCCGAATGTGTGAAAGCATGATCAACCCAAATTTGACAAGTAAAGGCATCACAATGCTGTGGATCAACCTAATACCATCTGTCCAACGTGCCCAATAAGAAGATTGAGCATTCTGTTGAAAGGTATAGCCCGCAAGCATAGGCTGTAATTCCTTCCAGAGATCAACCAAGCACAACTGAAGCAAAAAATCAAACCATGCCTGTGTTTCAAAAGCCAACATATGAGTGTGGCCTGAGGTGTTGTCACTCGATTGAGGGGCATTATTAAAGTCACCACAAATGAAGGCATGTTGTCGCCATGGATAAGTATGCATGGCAGCCCAGATCAAAGCTCTATCATGAGAAGATTGGGGGACATAAACCAATGCAAATTCAAAAATTTTCCCTTGAACAAGAAATTGAACAATAATCCATCTACCATGGCGATCATTGAGAGCCACAACAAGTTGAAGGTCATGCTTTACCAAAAAAGCCACACCAGAAAAGGAGTGCTCTCCAGCATAGAAGAAATGATAACCACAAATGAAGGCATGTTGTCGCCATGGATAAGTATGCATGGCAGCCCAGATCAAAGCTCTATCATAAGAAGATTGGGAGACATAAACCAATGCAAATTCAAAAATTTCCCCTTGAACAAGAAATTGAACAATAATCCATCTACCATGGCGATCATTGAGAGCCACAACAAGCTGAAGGTCATGCTTTACCAAAAAAGCGACACCTCCAGCATAGAAGAAATGATAACCAGCAAAATGGCCTATCAAACCAACATACATATGCTGATTATGCTCTTGCAAAGCAACTATATCAGGCTGCAATTGCCTGATATACATCCAGACCAGTTTCCATTTGCGACCATCACACATTCCCTATACATTGAGAGACTCACACTTCAAATGATCAAGCATATTTACAGTTACGGGACAGGTACACCAGAAAAGGAGTGCTCTCCAGCATAGAAGAAATGATAACCAGCAAAATGGCCTATCAAACCAACATACATATGCTGATTATGCTCTTGCAAAGCAACTATATCAGGCTGCAATTGCCTGATATACATCCAGACCAGTTTCCATTTGCGACCATCACACATTCCCTATACATTGAGAGACTCACACTTCAAATGATCAAGCATATTTACAGTTACGGGACAGGTACGTACATCAACTAATGGGCTGTCTACGTCTGCATTTCCACCTCAATGTCCAGGCCTCTGCCCTGGGATGAAGCATCAACCTAAGGAGAGGACAAAAGGGCAGCAACTTCTTCAGGAAACAAGGTCCAATTTGCAATCACAGCAGCCCAGGTCAAGCCAACACCAGAGTTTTCAGCAGGTGTCTTCCCATGACAGGATGCACCACTCCAAGCCCGAGAAGGCAAAGGTCGCCTGGGGGAGATCACTTTGCGAGGAGTTTTCCATCCATCCGTCCACTTCCATCATAATGCCAGTGGTGGGAAGTGGATCTTTACAACCTTTGCGGGGGTCTTCAAACCCTTCATGCATAACCTCATAAATAAGTTGAGCCTCAGCAGAGTCATGAAGGGAATCATCTGAATCTATCACCTGTTTTTGTTTCTTGTTGGAAACCAACTTGTCTTTGTAAAAGGTTTTCTCATAGGAATAATCCGCCATTCGAGTTAAGGAAAAGGTTTGGAAGCAACAACGCTTTACAAGGAGGAAAGCATAGCAGGTACTCCACCATTCGAGTTAAGGAAAAGGTTTGAAAGCAACAACACTTTACAAGGAGGAAAGCACAACATGTACAAAACTATACGGATTTTTCCTGGCTGTACGGACAAAATCGTACAAACTTTTAATAGTACGAATTTTTATTTTTTTTAAAAGAATTTTCTGACAGCAAAACTCTACGGATTTTTCCGACTGTACGGACTGTGCAAAGAAAACTATACAGACTGTACGGATTTTTCCTGGCTGTACGGACAAAATCATACGGATTTTTCACAGTATGAAATTTTTTTTCCTTTTTTAAAAATTTTTTTGACAAAGCGTACGGACACAAAACGGGCGTCAAACGAAACCGCGAGGGCGTCAAACTGAGGGAGAAACAAGCAGCTGCAGCATGGGAGCACGAGGGCTAGTACGGTATCTCTCTCTCCACACACACACACAAGCACATGATGTCACTAACACTTTTTTTTTGGGTGAAATCTTTGATTGATTATATTATATGAGTAGCAACCTTAAAATAAGGTGCTACAATTACATCAACTAAAAATTTCAGTATATGCCAAAAAGACCTCATGATCTATGTAGTGGATCTAAAAGCAATCAAAGAAACACTGCTGCAGAGAACGCCTGAAAAAGCCAAACAGAGAGAAAGTAGGATCACCAAAGACTTTACAATTCCTATATGTTCATAAAGTCCATAGTGCCCAGTAGCGAACCCAAACAAAGAAAAGATGAAACTCCGGTCTGGATGGATGAAACCCAAATAGCCAAAAGAACGTCTCAAACGGAACAGATGGAAATCTCACTCGGAGGCGTTGTCGAAGCAAATCAAAAAACTCACGAGAGCACGGACAATGCCAAAACAAGTGAGGCACAGTCTCCGAGGAAGCAGAACATCTGTGACAAAGTGCAAGAGCAATGTATCGATGAGCTAATAGCTGTCCAGATGGAAATACTCCCAAACGAACTCGCCAAAAGAAAACACACACACACTACCCCACATACTTTTTTTTTTTTAATGGGAAGAAATCTTTTATTGCTGTAAAATAATTACATTCATAGTTACTTTGAAAGTAAAGTAACTACTACTCAATTGAAAATCTCAGTATAAGCTGTATATACATCCTGATCAATCAAACGAGTCTGAACGCAATCATAGAATGATTGCTGCAGAGATCATTTTAAAAAAACAAAAGATGAAAATAGGGGATCACCAAAGACTCTATGATTTCTGTCCATCCATAAAGTCCACAGTGCCCAGTAGCGTACCCATACAAAAAATAAATCAAAACCCTGGCTAGCTGAATGAAAACCAAACAACCAGAAAAACCTGCCAAAAGTAACAGTAGGAAATCTCGCTCGAAGCCTTTGTCGGATGAGAGCGATGAAATCACAACTGTGTGGACAGTGCTAGAAGATGTGAAGCACAGATTCAGCATAGTGAAGCCATCTGTGGCAAACAGCCGGAGCAATATGTCTATGTGCGAGTAACTTGCCAGATGGAAAAATGCCAAGTAGGACTCGCCAAAGGAAAAGCTGTTGCCGAAGAGGGACTTTATAATGCCAAAGGAGACACAATCGCTTTCTCCACCACTTTAGTGGGAGATCCATATGCCAAACAGTATTTGCTCTGTCAGAAATCCAAGGTGGAAATAATAACACTTTATACAGAGATGACACTGTGATATGTGAACTTCAAAGGACAGGCTGAAGGGGAAGAAGAATGTAAAATCCAATCCTCAAGCCTATTCTGAATTTTCAAACGAGGTACCGGCAAGTACGATTGAAGCATTGCTGAAATCCTATGCCATAAAGGACGATAATGAGCTCCCAAACCGTATTTGCTAGCAGCCATAGAAAAGGATAAAAGAGTGCCATCATCCTGAAGTACATCCACCACCGAAGAAATGCCTTTGAAAGAGAGAAAATAAGAACATCTGGGTTCTTGTATGGCCAAAGAAGGGTGGAATACTTTAGACCAAAAAATATTCTCAGCCCTCCAAGAATTTCCCGACAAAGAATCCCGGCCATTCCATTCCAAGTGGGATAAAATATGTTTCCAATCAAGAAGCAGACGAGAGACAAAAGGACAGCCTCTGATCTTGCCTTGGATAGAGCCAAATAGGAAACCCCACTGGGTAGGCTGCCAATGTCCAAAAGCAGAAGTATCAATATGTAATAAAAGAAAGCAGATCATGAAAGCCCAAGGCTGATCTCCTTGCATAAACTGCAACATCATTTTCCCTCTGTGAGCAAGTAGATGCATTTGAATATTGAGAATGTTCAGACCCCCGTGCATCTTTGGAGAACAGAGACGATGCATAGAGAGTAATCTGAGACTTTTCTTGCTATTTTTTGAACACCGGAAAATTTCCATGCTAGCAGACATAAAGGAAACCAGATCTGCCTCAGTGAACATGATAAGAGACATATAAAATTGTATGTATGCTATGAAAATGGATTGTGTTATTCGCAAACGAACATGTAATGGCCAAGTTGCAAGCTTCCAATATTCAAGTTTTGCCCTCAACTTTGTGAGCACCTAATCAGTTTGTTGAAAACGGGTGAGTCCCCAACCTAAAGGATAGCCAAGATGTCGAATCAATTGAGAAGTGGGAACAATTTCCCTAGGCCATAAAAGACTATGCCATTCATGAGCATGCAACGGCAACAATTTTGATTTCTGAAAACTGACCCAAAGACCAGCAGCCAATCCATATGTAGAAAGAGCCTGCATAATCATGGACAGATCACTCCGAGTATTTTTTGGGATAAAGAAAGAATCATCAGCATATGCTTGAGCGATCATGCTACGGCTGCCACGAATCTCCAAGCCGTGCAACTGGTCAGTGTCCAAAAGGTGGTCCAGATATTGAAGCATTGGATGAGTGGCTATGGCAAAAAGTAAAGCACTTAGGGGACATCCTTGCCTAACAGAACAACCAAGAGTCCAGGTTGTAGAAATATCCCCTGAAAGTATGCAGGTAGCTTTACTATCTTGATATAGCCAAGTGATAACTTGCTGCATTTTTTTGCCAAATCCCAATGCCTCCATAGTCGATGAAATAAAATCCCACTTAACAGTATCAAAGGCTTTGGCAATATCAACTTGCAATAGCAAAACATCCTGCTGCGTGTATTTGGCATATTCAATTCCAACATAGGCATTAGCAATGTTATCTGTGATATGCCTACGTGGAACAAAACCATATTGCGCAGGATGCAACCCATCACGTAAAAACCCCACTAACCCACACACCCCCCTACCATACACACACACTACCCCACATACACTTTTTTTTTTTGTGAAGAAATCTTTTATTACTGTAAAATAATTACATTCATAGTTACTTCGAAACTGAACTAACTATTACTCAACTAAAGATCTCAGTATAAGCTGTATACACATCCTGATCAATCAAACCAGTCTGAACACAATCATAGAATGATTGCTGCAGAGATCGTTTGAAAAAAATAAAGGATGAAAAAAGAGGATCACCAAAGACTCTATGATTTCTGTCCATCCATAAAGTCCATAGTGCCCAATAGCGTACCCATATAAAAAATAAATCAAAACCCTGTCTCGGTGGATGAAAACCAAACAACCAGAAAAGCATGTGTAGCACAGATTCAGTGGGGTGTAAGCATCTGTGACAAACAGCCGGAGCAATATGTATGTGTGCAAGTAGCTGGCCAGATGGAAAAATGCCAAGCAGGACTCGCTAAAGAAAAAGCTGTTGTCGAAGAGGGACATTATAATGCCAAAGGAGACGCAGCCTTTTTCTCCACCACTTTAGTGGGCGATCCATATGCCAAACAGTATTTGCTCTGTCAGAAATCCAAGGCGGAAGTAATAGCACTTTATACAGTGATGGCACTGTGATATGTGAGAACTTCAAGGGACGGGCTGAAGAGTAAGAAGAGCGTAAATTCCAATCCTCAAGCCTATTCTGAAGTTCCATGCGAGGTACCGGAAAAAAGGGTTGAAGCATTGCTGAAATCTAATGCCAGAGAGGACAATAATGAGCTCCCAAACCGTATTTGCTGGCAGCCATAGAAAAGGATAAAAGTGTGTGATCATCCTGAAGTACATCTGCCACACATGTGATATCTTTAAAGGAGAGAAAGTAAGAACGTCTTGGTTCTTGAATGGCCAAAGAAGGGTGGAATACTTTAGACCAATAAATATTCTCAGCCCTCAAGGAGTTTCCCGACAAAGAGTCTCGGCCATGCCATTCCAAGTGGGATAAGATATGTTTCCAATCAAGTAGGCGAGAAACAAAAGGGCAGCCTCTGATCTTGCCTTGGATAGAGCCAAATATGAAATCCCACTGAGTTGGCTGCCAATGCCCAAATGCAAAAGTATGAATATGTAATAAGAGAGAGCGGATCATTAAAGCCCACGGCTGATCTCCTTGCATAAACTGCAACATCATTTTTCCTCTGTGAGCAAGTAAATGTATGTGAATATTGAGAATGTTCAGACCCTCATGCATCTTTGGAGAACAGAGAAGATGCATAGAGAGTAATCTGAGACTTTTCTTGCCATTTTTGGCACACCAGAAAATTTCCATGATAGCTGACATAAAGGAGTTCAGCTCTGCCTTAGTGAACATAAACACTACCCCACATACACTTTTTTTTTGGTAAATCCATGAGTATATTATCAGCAAGATTTACATGAGGGTCCCACACTACCCCACATACACACACCCATACTACCCCACATACACACACACTACCCCACATACACATGCTGTAACTAACACACACTTTTTTTTTTGGGTGAAATCTTTAATTAATTAAATTATATGAGTAGCAACCTCAAAATAAGGTGCTACAATTACATCCACTGAAAATTTCAGTATATGCCAAAAAGACCTCATGATCTATGCAATGGGTCTGTAAGCAATCAAAGAAAGATTGCTGAAGAGAACGCCTAAAAAAGCCAAACAGAGAGAGTAAGATCACCAAAGACTTCACAATTCCTATATATCCATAAAGTCCATAGTCCACAGTAGCGAACCCAAACGTAGAAAAGATAAAACTCCGGTCTGGCAGATGAAACCCAAATAGCCAGAAAAACTTCCCAAACGGAACAGATGGGAATCTCGCTCGCAGGCGCTGTCGAAGCAGATAAAAAAACTCACGAGAGCACAAACAATGCCAAACAAAGTAAGGCACACTCTCCGAAGAAGCAGAACATCTGTGACAAAGTGCACGAGCAATGTGTCGATGAGCTAATAGCTGTCCAGATGAAAACACTCCCAAAAGAACTTGCCAAAAGAAAACCTGTTGCTGAAGCGGTACTTTATAGGCCCAAAGTTGCTGTAATCTTTTCCTCCACCACTTGGCTGGGCGATGCATTCGTCAAACAGAATCACCTCTCTGTGAAACCCAAGGTTGAGGCAAAAGGATTTTATACAATGCACAAAGGACGAGAAGAGGACCGTGGAGAAGTCAAAGTCCAATCTTCCAGCTGGTCCTGGAGTTCCAAAGGAGTAATTTGTCACCACAAACGACGATAATAACAACCCAATCCATATGTAGTGACTCCTAGAGAAAAGGGGAGCACAGTACCAGCATCATCTATAACATCAGCAACCGAGGTGATGCCTTTAAACGAGACAAAGTAGGAACGTCGAGGTTCCTGTAAAGCCAAGGGAGGCTGAAAGACTTTTGACCAGTGAATGCTTTCAGCTCTCAAAGAATTCCCAAGCAAAGATTTCCGTCCATTCCACTGCAGATGAGAAAGAACATGCTTCTAGTCAAGAAGCAAGCAGGAGACAAAAGGGCATTCAGGCAAAGTGTCATCAACGCAGCTAAAAAAGAAATCCCAGTGATCGAGTTGTCAATGACCAAATGCAGAAACATTGATATGAGTAACCAGAGTCCTAATCATAAGAGCCCAAGGCTGATCAACTTGCAAATTTTGCAACAACATTTTTCCCCTGTGGGCAAGAATATGCACATGAATATCCATGATGTTCAATCCACCATGCATCTTGGGAGAACAAATGTGATGCATCGAAAAGCGTGAGACTTTTTTTGCCATGTTTGGATCGCCAGAAGACTTCCATAAAGACAGACATGAAAGATGTAAGATCTGACTTAGTGAACATGATCAATGGCAAGTATAATTGAATACATGCCACAAGGATGGATTGCACTATTCGAAGACGAACGTGCAAAGGCCAGGTTGCCAGTTTTCAATACTCAAGCTTTTTCCGAAGCTTAGCCAAAACCCAATCAGTTTGTTGTCGGCGAGTGAGTTCCCACCCCAAAGGGTAACCAAGATGACGAACAAACTGAGTGGGTGAAATGATATCCCCGGGCCATGATAGACTATGCCAATCTTTGGAATGCAAAGGGAGCAGCTTAGACTTCTGAAAATTAACATGAAGACCAGCAGCCAAACCAAAAACAGAGAGGGCCTGCATCAAGGCACCAAGATCATGGGGCGTATTCTTCGGGGTAATGAAAGAATCACCAGCATAAGCTTGAGCAACCATGCTGCGAATAGCATCCAATTCCAAGTCATGAAGTGATCCTGTAGCCACAAGATCATCAATATATTGCAGCATAGGATGAGTAGTAATGGCATCCACTAACGCACTGAGAGGGCATCCCTGGCGGACCGAACAACAAAGAGTCCACTCATCAGAGATATCCCCAAAAAGAATGCAAGCCGCATTGCTATCTCTGTAAAGCTAGTAAATAACCTACTGCATTTTTTGTCCAAGCCCCAAAGCTCGCATAGTTTGCGAGATGAAATCCCATTGAAGTGTGTCAAAGGCTTTTGCAATATCTACGTGTAAGAATAGAACATCCTGCTGCGTGTATTTGGCATATTTAATCCCAATATAAGCATTGGCAATGTTATCTGTGATATGGCGACGTGGAACAAAGCCATATTGGGAGGGATGCAACCCATCATGCAAATAACCTTTAATCCAATCAACCACCATTTTGGCAATGATCTTGTAAATGACTGGCATGAGCGTGATAGGCCTCCAATCACTAAGTGAATCAAATAGCTGCTTCTTTGGAATCAGCTTGAGAAGACCCTTTTTCCATGACATAGGCATCTGCTGATTTTGCCATGCTATATTTACCATTTGCAGCAAGGTGAATTTACGAAGATCCCACAATGCAAGAAAAAATTCAACAGTGAGACCATCCCATCCTGGAGATTTCCATCTACCATAGGATCTCAGTGCATCAGACAATTCCCTTTCAGTGAAGGGATGTTCAAGTTCCAAAGCCTAACCATCAGACAGAATTGGATGAATATGCTGCAAAAGAAGCTGACGTGCAAACACGACCCGAGGAGAAAGAGTATCCACATGCCCAGAATAAGTGGTGAAGTGCTGCACACATAAATCAGCAAGCTCTGAACGAGATGTTGACCAAGAACCATCAGGCATCCGGATCCGACAGATATTGGTTGCGTGTCTTTTGTAGTGTAAACTCTTAAAAGATTTGTTGGAAGAGCAGCCTTTATCCAAAAATGCCTGTTGTCTGGATCGAGTTTCCCATTTAGTAAGCTTTCTGCGATCATTGGATTGAAGAGAGAATTGAGCCTGACATAAGAGCATACTTTCCTCTGAAGACAAAGGGCGAAGATGAGCAAGCTCAGTCAAACTCTGAGAAGTAAATTTGGCACGTGCTACAATCTCCCTTGTGGCTTGCATATAGAATTTGCCATAATCTCGAATAATTGCTTGCATCCGAGCAACAAAAGCTTGCCAGGCATAATCCAAACCAATGCGTATCTGACGAGAGAGAGGATGAATAGCATCAGAGACCGAGGCTTTAAAGTCAGCATGCTCCACATAACTATTATTAATTAGCAAAGGCCTTCAGCAAGGCAATTTGTCAGTGCAAAATTCATGTAAGGAAATCCTCAACCAAAGAGGAGCATGATCCGAATGTGTGAAAGCATGATCAACCCAAATGTGACAAATAAAGGCATCACAATGCTGTGGATCAATCTGATACCATCTGTCCAAGTGTGCCCGATAAGAACATTGAGCATTATGCTGAAAGGTATAACCCGAAAGCATGGGCTGTAATTCCTTCCAGAGATCAACCAGGCACAACTGAAGCAAAAAATCAGACCATGCCTGTGTTTCAGAAGCCAACATATGAGTGTGGCTTGAGGTGTTGTCACCCAATTAAGGGGCATTATCACCACAAATGAAGCCATGTTGTCGCCATGGATAAGTATGCATGGCAGCCCAGATCAAAGCTCTATCACGAGAAGACTGGGGAGCATAAACCAATGCAAATTCAAAAATTTCCCCTTGAACAAGGCATTGAACAATAATCCATCTACCATGGCGATCATTGAGAGCCACAACAGGTTGAAGGTGGTGCTTTACCAAAAAAGCCACACCGCAAAAGCAACCATATCATGCTACAATTGCCTGATATACATCCAGAGCAGTTTCCATTTGCGCCCATCACACATTCCCTGTACATTGAGAGTAACACACTTCACGTAATCAAATCAAGCATATTTACAATTATGGGACAAATATGTACAGCACCTAACGGGCTGTCTACGTTTGCATTTCCACCTCAATGTCCGGGCCTCTGCCCTGGGATGAAGCATCAGCCTGAGGAGAGGACAAAAGTGCAGCAACTTCTTCTTCAGGAAACAAGGTCCAATTTGTAGTCACAATGGCCCATGTCAAGCCAACACTAGAGTTTTCAGCAGGTGTTTTCCCATGAGAGGATGCACCACTCCAAGTCCGAGAAGGCAAAGGTTATTTGGGGGAGATCACTTTGCGAGGAGTTTGCCATCCATCAGTGAAATTTATTTCCCCCTTCCCCTGAGGTGGAGAGGACAAAGGCACAGAAAAAGAAGCATTACCATTTGAGACAGCCGGGGCTTTGCCTTTGTCTTGAACAAAGAAAAACTGTTTGACCCCTTTGTTTTTTACCACAGAAGAGGCATTTGCATTCTTATTCAAAGGCTGAACCATTTCAGCTTGCACTAGCATCCGTGGAGCTCAGGAAGGGCATTGTCATGCCATGTACCCAAATCGCTTGCATTCAAAGCAAGCACCTGCAAACAGCCCCCACTTGAGCTTGTAAAAGGCACTCCCCATGGAAACATTATTCAAAGTAACCGAATATGAAGCTGGAGTGGGATGATCCGTATCCCACAAAATGCAAAAGCGATTCGAATTTCCATTGGGTCGCGGTGGACATACCACCTTACCGAGGGAAGCTGCAATTTTAGGTAGAAGAGCAGACAAGCATTGAAGAAAATCCACAACTTCTGCCCAAACAGGGCAACGATGCCGAATCAATGCTTGATAATCCTGGGTGGGAGACCAGGGCAGGACATGGACCATCTGCTGACCATAGAAGAGAGAAGAGTGCTCCAGCAAAACCTCACGGTGCTCCTCATCAGCCATGATGATCTCAAAAAAGCCCCTCGTTGCATAATGAACTTTTTTGACATAAGAACCACCCAGGGTTCGAGTCAACCAATTCCCAACATCTGTTGTATAAGCATCCATCCTGGGAAGAAAATTATAATGGCATGCTTGCATACTCCTTAACTGGATCAAATATATCATCCACTTCCATCATAATGCCAGTGGTGGGAAGTGGATCTTTCCAACCTTTGCGGGTGTCTTCAAACCCTTCATGCATAACCTCATAAACAAGCTGAGCCTCAGCAGAGTCATGAAGGAAATCATCTGAATCCATCACATGTTTTTGTTTCTTGTTGGAAACCGACTTGTCTTTGTGAAAGGCTTTCTCATAGGAATAATCCGCCATTCGAATTTAAGGAAAAGGCTTGGAAGCAACAACGTTTTACAAGGAGAAAAGCACAGCAAGTATAAAACTGTATGGATTTTTCCTAGCTGTACGGACAAAATCGTACGGATTTTTGACAGTACGAAATTTTATTTTATTTTTTTCTGACAGCAAAACTGTACAGATTTGCCCGACTGTACGAACAAAACTGTACGGATTTTCTCTACCTGTACGGACAAAATCGTACGGATTTTTGACGGTTCGAAAAAAAAACGAATTTTCTGACAGAGCGTACGGACACAAAACGGGCGTCAAACGGAACCTTGAGGGCGTCAAATTGAGGGAGAAGCAGCTGCAGCGTGGGAGCACGAGAGCTAGCACGGGATCTCTCACACGCACACACACTTTTTTGATAAAATCGAGTGTATTTATATTCTCATAAATTTACAAGACGGGAAGTCTCCCACACACTGACATTAGACTCCAAAAGAGAGCCCAATGGAAGAACTCAAAAACAGGTAGAGAACACTTCAAGGCTAGTAGCATCCAAGTCCCTTGCAGCAAAACTGTCATATAAGGATTGCTTGAGGAACATTCTGAAGAAAATATATGCCTGAGGAAACTGTTGACCCATCCTAGAATGCAGTCTCTGTGTCCAAATGATCCATAGTACCCAAAAGCGAGTCCAGTGAAAGAAGAGGAGGAATGGAGACATCTGAGATGAGAGGCATCCAAACATCCAGACAAGTTTCCCAAATCTGATAGAGGGAAACCGAAACCGCAGCAAATGAGAAACATGAGTGATCAATATGCGAGAATGTGGGCAAGACCATAATAGGTGAGGAACTGTCTCGCACTGATGAGAGCAACGGGGGCAAGAAGAGGAAGCAATGCGGCGTGCTGCCAATTTCACCCCAATGGAAAAAGCTCCCACTATACATCTCCAAAGGAAAAGCCTCTGTTTCAATGGCAATTTGGCTTTCCAGATTTTCATGAGTCGTGATTGCCACCAAGATAAAGGCCTATCCAAATTCCAAAGAGTGTTGGCATGCTTGTCAATCCATGGCGGTGGAAGAAGAAATCTGTAGACCTTCGAGGAGGTCAGATTGTGCATTGAGAGCGTATGGGTAGCTAGGAGGTAAGGAAGTCAAATTCCAGTCCATTAATCTGTCCTGTACAAATAGTGGAGGAACCGGAACAAATGGCTGCAACATAGTTGAAAGTATTCTCCAAATGGACCTATGATGCAGACCCAAGGAGAATGTCCTGCAAGCTTGTGGAAATGAAAGCATACAACCTTGTTGATCCACAACATCTCACACGCACACACACACACTGTCACTAACACACACACACACTACCCCACATACACACACCTTTTTTTTTTTTTTTGTGAAACTAAAAACATCATTATGAAACATCCATTTTACAACAAGACAGTGCTCGAGAAAAGAGCCAATGCCCTATCTATCAGAAACTGTAAAAGAAAAGTTGAATGCAAGAAACATCCAAATCTTCCTCATACAAGGCATCGAATAAGGACTGCCGCAATGAGGCCCAGAAGAACTCATAAGGGTGCTAAAGAGATGAATTCAAAAATGCATGATTTCGCTAAACCCAGAGGGTCCATAAAGCCCAATATCTGATCCAATGAAAGAAAACAGAATTCTATGACAAAGAAGCTGATAATCTGCCAAAACATCCAGAAAAACTTCGAGAACCTATGTGCTGGAAATCTGAGAGATAAAAAATAGAAGATCTTGTCCAGAAGTTCTCTGGAATTTGAACAAAACCACAATAAGTGCTGAATACTCTTAGGAGTATGATGACGTCTTGGACAAAGAGAAGAGAGGCAATCCGTCTTTGAGCCAATTTCACTCCCACTGGAAAAATACCAACAATACATCTCCAGAAAAAGAGTCTCTATTTTAATGGCATTTTCAACTTCCATATCAATTTCAAATTTCCTTTCCACCAAGTTAAAGACTTATTCAGATGCCAAAGAGCATTTGCATGATGAGCAATCCATGGAGGATGTAAAATCAATCGATAAGCCTGTATGGAAGTCAATAGATGCAAAGGCTGAGAGGATAATCCTAGACTTAGAGACTGAAGTTGCCAATCTTGAAGCATGTCTCTTACTTCCAATGATGGAATCGGAACAAAAGGAAGTAAGAGATCTTCAATAACTTTCCATCTGTGTCTATGATGCATCCCAAGATTGTATTGTTGACATGCTGCCGGAAAAGAAAGAATATTACCCTGAGTATCTACCACATCATCAATGAACCGGATGCCCAACTTCATGAGATTGTAAGCTTTGATTGGTTGTTGTACAGCAAGGGGAGAGTAAAAAACAGCACTCCAGTGAAGGCTTTCCAATCGAAGAGATGAAGCTATAGAATCACGATGGGGAGACCATTTAATGCGAGAAAGCACCTGCTTCCAATCCTGAATCAAGGCAGTAGAAAATGGACAACCAGGTATTTTACCTTGAAACTTGCCAAGTACTACTTCCCATGGATCAACTAGCCAACGCCCATAAGCATTTGTTCGCATCTGGCCACACAAAAACGCCAACATAATAGACCATGGCTGCTCTTGCTGAGAAAATACCCTTAGCATAGTGATCTTTCTTGCCAACACATGAAATTTGATGTTGAGAATATTCAAACCTCCATGCATTCTTGGAGAGCAAAGCAGGTCCATTTTGAGCAACCTCAACTCCATGGCTTGAGACATAAAAGAAGAGAGATCTCGAGATGACCAATGTAATAAAGGCAAGTAAAACTGGATATAAGCTAAAACAATGGACTGGACAATTCGAAGCCGAACATGTAAAGGCCAAGTGGAGATCTTCCAATATTCTAATTTATCCTGAATTTTGTTGAATACCCAAGACATTTGTTGCTTATTTCTGATTTTCCAGCCAATTGGATAACCCAAATGTCTTACTATGTTCTCCGGAGGAATAATCTAACCTGGCCAAAGGAGAGCATGCCAGTCACAATGCTTGAGAGGCAAGAGTTTTGATTTCTGAAATTTAATATTTAGACCAGCTGCCAACCCAAAATCAGAAAGGGTATCCATCAATAAACGAAGCTCCAGAGGACAATTCTTTGGCATGAAGAAAGAATCATCTGCATAGGCATGTGCAATGAAAGGCCGCGAGCCAAGAATCTGAAGCCCCACTAGCTGTCTAGTATCAACTAGATGATCCATATAAAGAAGCAAAGGATGTAAAGCAATAGCATAGAGCAAAGCACTGAGAGGGCATCCCTGTCGAACTGACCGTGCCAGAGTCCATGACTCAGACAAATGATTCCTTGTAAAACATTGTGCAGTGGAATCTGAGTAAAGCCAATAAATTATATTAACTAGCTTTGGCCCAAAACCAAGTCCAGACATGATTTGAGAGACATAATCCCACTGTACGGTATCAAATGCCTTTGCCACGTCCACCTGCATGACCAATACATCTTGAGCTGAATATTTAGCATATTCCATTGCGATGAGAGTATTGGAGATATTATCATGTATATTCCTTCTTGGAACAAAACCATATTGCCTGGGATGTAGACCATCATGAAGAATATCCTTTATCCGAAGAACCCACATTTTAGCAATAAGTTTATATATAACAGGCATCAAAGTGATGGGCCGTCAATCAACCATAGTCTCACATAGGAGTTTTTTGGGCACAAGCTTGACCAGACCATGCTTCCAAGTTGAAGGAAGATGTTGATGCTGCCAGGCTACATTAATGATCTTCAAGATTGGACCCTTTATGTGTGGTATTGTCCTTCCAGTGAGGAGAATTATTGAAATCACCACAAAGTAAAGCATTTATGGACCAAGGATATTGCTTTATGGAATCCCACATTCGAACTCTACAAGTTGAAGTTTGAGAGGCATACAAGGAACCAATTTCAAAAATCTCTCCATTGATCATGCATTGGATAATCATCCATCGGCCACAAGGATCATTATATGCTAAACAGGGCTGCATATCATGTCTGGCTAGAATGCACACCCCAGAGAATTGATCAGAGCCTGCATAAATATATCATATCCTGAAAAGAACCCATGCTGGCCAGCAAAAGAATGCTGATTATGCTCTTGCAGACACACTACATCTGGATGAGTTTTATTTATATAGTGCCAAAGGAGCCTCCATTTATTCTGGTTGCAAAGCCCCTGTATATTGTAAGAAACACATTTAAGAGAAGCACACATTTAAGAGGGAATTCACCCATTGGCCCACATCATTAGCCGAAGGTATTTTTCCTGGGAAAAAGATGATGACTGCAGTCTGAGAGAGCTTCTTCAAAGGATGCACAAGAGAAGGCAACCGCATTTTGTAAGTGAGTTCCGGAGCAGGTAGCATCCATTCTCTTCTACTTTGTTGAAATTCCTCATTCAACATGTCAAATACATAGGAAGCATCTTCAGATGAAGGGGCTATGGGGGGCAGAGTCTCCCTTCGTTGTCTTTTGGGTTCTGGAGAGAGCGCCCTCTTTACATAATACTTATTTGTTTCTGTCATTGAAGCTAGTCGATTCAATGGAGAGATTCAAAGCTGAAGTTGCAGTTAGGTTACAAGCTATGAGATAGAGGGGGATGAGGGCCAAGACGAAATAAACAGGCTGAACAGAAAATTCGGTTGGGGCAGATAGCAAGCAGAAAGAAATAGACAAGCTAAGCACAAAGCAAATGAGAGAGGGAGTAACCAATCAGTATACGAACTAAACAGGTTGTATTGAAACCAAAATAAGGACAGCAACGCTGTAGCAGCTGGGCACAGGACCTGGACAGAAAGGCATGAAACCTGGACAGGAGGGCACGTAAACCTGTTGCGACTAAATTCCTTGCAGGAAGACTGTCTCACACACAACTTACACGTATCCTACGCACTTACAAAGCGGGCTTTAGAGAGGAAACTAAAGACGAGGCGCTGAGGGTGGCTTTGAGAGCACGCAAGATGGCCGAAATCTCCCGCGAGCAGAGGTAAGGGCTCCAAAGAGGCTTCAGACAGTTCAAAGTAAACATGGAGCAGGTCGTCTCACTCACGCACACTCCTGTGCGCAGCTCTCTCTCACACACACTCCTCACACGCGCACGCGCACACACACTTTTTTTTTTTTGTAATATCCAGTGCAGTATATTTATATGCTCATAAATTTACATGATGGGAGGTCTCCGAAATGGAGAGTATCCTAAAGATCAGAAACATAAAAAGAAAAGCTCTATGCAAGAAGCATCCATATCACCCTCATGGCAGGCATCATATAAGGATTGCCGCAATGAGGCTCGGAAAGATTCATATGACTTGTGGATCTGCCGACCCAAGTATGCTAAATTATGCTCACTCCAGATTGTCTAAAGAGCCCAATATCGCACCCAAGAGAGAAATAGCGAGTATTGAGACAAAGACTTCATAAATCTGCCAAAGAGCCAGAAATGTTTCCCAAATCTGTGACTCGGGAAACGGATCCGAAGATAATCTGAAAATCTCCTAAGGAGGATCCTAGTACACGCGTAGTGCCAAAGCAAATGAAGAACAATCTCTGAAGGAGCCTGACATCTTAAACATGTGGATGGTGCAATGCAACGTTTAGCAAGTGTGACCCCCACTGACAATGTACCTGTCATACATCTCCAAAGAAAAAGTCTTTGCTTCAATGGCATTTTACACTTCCATAACATCCCGAGATTCTTCCGCCACCCTGAGAGGGACTTCCTTATATGCCACAGACAATTAGCATATTGCTGAATCCATGGAGCAGGCTCAAGAAGCCTATAGGCTTTGATGGAGGTTAAGGCAGGAAGAGGGACAGGATGAGTGCATGTAGCAGAGGGTTGCAATTGCCAATCCGTAAGCATGTCTGTGTCAGCCACAGGAGGAACAGGTAGAAAAGGATGTAATAAATCAGCAATTTTCTTCCATATGATGCATTCCCAATGCATAGGAGGCAGTGGCCTGAGGAAAAGATAAGATATATCCCTGATCATCTACCACATCATGTATGTATCTAATTCCCAATTTCATGAGATTGTATGCCCGAACAGGTTCCTGTAAAGCGAGTGGAATGTCAAAGATGGCACTCCAATGAATACTTTCTTTCCTCATTGAGTTTGTCCCCGAGCAATTATCAGGAGCCCATTTGACCTTAGAAAAGGATGTCTGTGTCAGCCACAGGAGGAACAGGTAGAAAAGGATGTAATAAATCAGCCACAGGAGGAACAGGTAGAAAAGGATGTAATAAATCAGCAATTTTCTTCCATATGTAGCATGTCTGTGTCAGCCACAGGAGGAACAGGTAGAAAAGGATGTAATAAATCAGCAATTTTCTTCCATATGATGCATTCCCAATGCATAGGAGGCAGTGGCCTGAGGAAAAGATAAGATATATCCCTGATCATCTACCACATCATGTATGTATCTAATTCCCAATTTCATGAGATTGTATGCCCGAACAGGTTCCTGTAAAGCGAGTGGAATATCAAAGATGGCACTCCAATGAATACTTTCTTTCCTCATTGAGTTTGTCCCCGAGCAATTATCAGGAGCCCATTTGACCTTAGAAAGTACTTATTTCCAATCAAGTATCAGGGCAGTAGAGAAAGGACAGCCAGGTATCTTCCCTACAAATCTGCCAATGACAACCTCCCAATGATCAATAGTCCAATGACCATAAGCACAAGTCCTCATGTTGACACACATGGATGCTAGCATACGAGTCTATGGCTGTTGTTGGCGGAAAAAAGTATGCAGCATAGTCGCCTTCCTTGCAAGCACATGATATCTTATATTGAGGACATTAAGTCCACCATGCATCCTAGGGGAGCACACCATTTCCATCTTCATCAGTCTCAATGCTTTCGCAGCAATTTTTGTCCTCCATAACATCTCCATAGCTTGAGACATAAAGGCTGAAATATCCCTGGAGGACCAATGCAACAAAGGCGACATAGGACATTACAATAGACTGTACTATTCTGAGCCTGACATGAAGAGGCCAAGTAGAAATCTTCCAGTATTCTAGTTTATGTTAAAGTCTTTGGAAGATCCATTTTAGCTGCTGCTTCCTGGTGATATGCCATCCTATGGGATATCCCAAATGCCTGACTACATCTTTGGAATGCACCACCTGACCTAGCCAAAGAATAGAATGCCAATCACATTGTTTCAGGGGAAGTAATTTAGATTTGTCAAAATTGACATGCAATCCCGCTGCCAAGCCATACAATGAAAGAGTGGTCATAAGCATGTGAACTTCCCGGGGAGAATTCTGTGGCATAAAGAAGGAATCATCAGCATATGCTTGTGCTAAAAAAGATGCAGCCCCGGGGATTTTAAGACCAATCATCTGTCCTGTGTTTGTAAGATGATCAAGATACATCAAAAGGGGATAGGTTGCAATGGCATAGAAGAGAGCACTAAGAGGGCAGCCCTCTCTAACTGATCGACCCAATGTCCATGGCCGAGACAGATGACCCCCAAGAATGCACTGAGAAGTAGAGTCAGAATAAAGCCAGTAAACTGCATTTGCTATCTTCGGACCAAAGCCCAACTTTGTCATGATTTGAGAGATAAAATCCCATTGAACAGTGTCAAATGCCTTAGCAATATCCACCTGCAATATAAGGACATCTTGATGCGAATACTTAGCATATTCAATTGCAGTCAAGACATTGGATATATTGTCATGGATTTGTCTTCGCGGCACAAACCCGTACTGATGAGGATGAAGTCCCGCATCCAGTATCCTGTGAAGCCTATGCACAATCATTTTGGTAATGAGTTTGTAAACTGTAGGCATCAAAGTAATAGGCCTCCAATCTGACATATGGTCACACAGATGTTTTTTGGGCACAAGTTTGACTATGCCATGCTTCCAAGAGTGCGTCAACTGATTTTCTTGCCAGGCAACATTGATCATTTGCAAGAGAACTTCTTTCAAATCATCCCAAAAAGAAATATAAAATTCCACCGTAAGGCCATCCCAGCCAGGGGACTTGTATTTGCTGAGGTGGAACAATGCATTATCAAGTTCTGTGTCAGTAAAAGGTCTCTCCAAGGTAAGAGCATCATCCATTTCCACTATTTCAGAAACATATTGGAGAAATTCAGTCCTAGCATCAGTCATTTGATTTGATGGGGGACCAGGAGCGGAGAACAATTTCTGGAAATAATTTTGGCATTCATCTTGGAGATCAGAGAAAGAGTGCGTCCAAGAGCCATCTAGCTTCCTTACCCTTAGACATGAGTTTTTCTTTCGAGTAGCATGCAAGCCCTGGAAAAAGGCTTTTGATGAGCAGCCCTTATCCATGAGGGGCTTCATTCTTGCCCTAATCTGCCATTTGTGCAATTTCCTCTTATCATTAATAGTCAATTTAATCTGAGCATGTGAAAGGGAATCATTTTCTAAATCAGAGAGAGGCCTTAATTGAGAAAATTCAGTCAATTGTTGTGCTGTCCTTTTTGCCCATTTAACCTCATTCCTCCCTTTAGTCATATGCCAGTTGCCATACTCCCTAATGACATTCTGCATACGAGAGACAAAACTGTCCCAAGCATAGTCCATGTCCTCCTGGGCATGCAAAGGCAGGGGATGAATCGCAAGTCTGATCATTTGCTGGAAAGAGTGATGTCGGAGATAAGCCTGATTGACATGCAATAATCTACTGGAAAGGGGTGGCAAATCATCCAGAGGCATACCAAGGTGCAAATTCATCCACAATGGGGCATTATCTGACAAGCCCAATGAGAAATCTATAAGGAGATGAGGGTAAAATCTGCAAACTGTTGTGGGTAAAACAAATACCATCTGTCAAGCCTTGCCCAGTATGTAGTAAGTGCATTATGATGAAAAGTATATCCAGGCACTGACCCTTGGAGAAGCAGCCATAAATCTTCAGCCTGCAGAGAAAGAAGCATGCTTTCCCATTTCTGCCTTTACAATGATAGCATATGAGATCTTGAAGTGGTGTTATCTCTTGGCAGAGGGGAATTATTAAAATCTCCACAGATGAATGCATTGGATCTCCATGGATATTTCCATAAAGAATCCCATAATGAAGCCCTCATGGCAGAGGTCTGGGAGGCATAGACTGATGCAAACTCAAGAATATCACCATTGACATTACATTGTATGACCATCCATCTGCCACTGTTGTCATTGAAGGCTAACTGAGGCTCCAGCTCATGTCTAACCAGTATGCATACACCTGAGTAGGTAGTGGTACCAGCATAATATATATCATAACCGCCAAAATAATCATGATGTCCAACCTTGGAGTGTTGATTATGCTCTTGCAAACAAACAATATCTGGCTGCATTTTATGTACATAACTCCATAAAAGCCTTCACTTTGAAGCATTACAGAGGCTCTGTACATTGTATGTAAAGCACTTGAGTGTTTGATGCATGAAAGAGGTATATACAGTAAAGTATGAGAATAAAACAAGACATCAGAGAGGCAAAGCCTCTGCCTGCATGGGCTGCATTTCTTCATGATCCATGAAAGACATAGCATTCTCCCCTTCCTCTGAATCACATATGGGGATCCTTCTTCAAAACCCCCACAAAATTTTGGAGGACAGGAACTGAAGTAGAAGCCTATCCTAGTGAGGGAGAAGAAGCATCCTATTGACGAGATTGAAAGGGGCGTTGCTTCAATACAATCACCTTCTTAGGTTGTTGAAAACCATCCTGATCAATCCCCACATATTCCTTCATCTTCTCTTTTCCTTTATCTTTTCCTTTTCCAGCAAGTGACTGCACCTGATTGATTGGTTTGGCATTCTTTGCTCCATTTCTATTTGCTGTCTTAGCTTGCAAATTCTCATTCTTTTCCCGTGTCCGAGGCAGCAAGGCATTGGGAGGGGGCTGATGCAGAACCATTGGGCATTCAGAGGCTAGATGCCCAAACTTGTGGCAGGCAAAACAAGCTCCTGCAAACACGTCCCACTTCAATTCAAAATACTTTTTTCCCAATTGCACTCCCTCAACTTCCACTACAATAGAAGGAGGGGTAGGTGTATCAGTGTCCCAGAGAATGCAGAACCTATTACGATTTCCCATGGGGCGTGGAGGACAAATGACCTGTCCCAAAGAAGCATCCAGGCCAGGCAACTCTTCACGCATATAGTCCGGGAAGTTAACAACCTCAACCCATACACGACAATGATGTCATATAAGACTTTGATAATCCTTGTTTGGGCACCAGGGCATAGCATGTACCATCTGCTTCCCATTAAATAGGGGAGAGTACTCAAGTAGCCTCTGCTTGCACGAAGCATCTGATAAATGCACCTCATAAAAGCCTCTGGATGCAAAATACACTCCCTCTACAAAGCATCCTCCAAGGATGGATTTAATCCACTGCGCGACATCACTGGCTGCTGGGATTCTTCCTGGAAAGAAAATTATAACCGCGGTTTGAGATAACTTCCTGAGAGGATTCACGAGGGACGGCAATTTCAATTTGTAAGTGACCTCTGGAACTGGCATTGCCAAGTGTGCAACAGAAAGAACAGAAGCTTACCAGATGAACCTGTGAAAGAAAGACAACAAATGTCCACCAAAGAATGACCAAATATCAGCCCAGAAGCTGAGAGAAGTCAATGACAAGCACGCAGCCTGTATGTAGGAGTCGAAAGTAACTGGAAATCAGCAAATGGTGACTGAATATCACTCCAAATGCCACCAAAATCAGTTCGCCCAGCAAAAGAGGGGATTCTGGTGCAAGATCTGAGTGTCACGAGCACAATGTCGAGTAGAAATGACCAAAAAACAGCAAAATACAATTGCTGTAGCAGTAAATCTCTGATTTGAAAGTGTATTCCAGCTCCAGGAAGCAAACCAATCACTCAGAAAGTGACAATGGTGCTGTCCAAGTTGAAAAACAGCAGGAAAATGCCTGAAATGCAGTCGCCCCAGCCAGGAATGCAACCAGATCCAGTCGCCCAGCTGAAAACCACCAGGAATAGGTGTCGCCCAGCTAAATGGTGCCCATAGGAGAGGCGACCAGCAAAAACACAACAGATCTGGTGCAGATCTGAAGTTGCCCTGCTGAAAAACACTCACAAAGAGTATCGACCAGCAAATGGGAGTCCGGGAATGCAGTTGTCAAGGTCCAAGAGAGAAAGTCGATGCAGTTTCCAGCCAATTCAGCCTGTAGAAGCAGTCGCCCAGCAGAAGGAAGTAATCTGGAGAAACTTTTCGCGACAGAAACCTTCGGGACGGAAGCAGGAAGCCAGAAAGAGAGGCGACTTGCTGAAAATCTGTCCTGAAAGAAGGTAGGCAGCAAAAGTGAGATCCAGACGAAGTTTTTACGCGGGGGAAGGCTGGAAACCAAGGCAAAGCTGCTCTGATACCACTGTTGGGTGGAGTGAACAACAGAAGCAACAGGAGACGGAGGCAAGAAGCGAAGCGTGCTGCTGAAGTTGTATTACCGAAGTTATAAAGAATACAAAAGATACACCTAATATAATGAAACCCTAACTGGGTGTCATACATGTACTAGGTGTCCCAACTGGAACTAGTACTAAGTGTACCATAGGTCCTAACTCATAATATCTAGGCCTACAAGGCACATACCAAGGAATGAGTGACACCTATGGATAGCCCATAGAGTGGCCTACAAATAGCATGGCGAGAGGCAGGATAGTTACGCGGGGGCGCGCGACAACATGGCTACAGTAGGAGCTGGATAACTGGGGACTTGGAGAGAGAGAAAGAGATTAACGTCCTCGGAAGACCTCACAGGTCTATGGGACAGAGTGATACAACATCAAAAAAAGATCTCATACAAGCCTCTGTGGGCCGGGGCAAGGCGGTGAGCTAAAGCCCCTGCCAAGTACTAATCTAGTGTCTAAATAGAATACAATAGAGACAAAATCAGAATCTGAATCAAGAGTTAGGAGTGTCCAGATCAAGTGTCCAGATCAAGTCAAGTCAGGTCTCTCCGCTGGGCCATGAAGATGTCGCGTATCTGTAACTGTCGGGCTGTCTCGCATCTAGGTGGTGGCTGCGGTCGCCTCGATCTCAGTACCTGTCGGGCTACGTCGATCGTGATCCCTCGTCTCTGGCTCTGGCAGTCCCCTACAAGTAGAGCTGTGATGGGACGAACCTCAATGGTATGCGCTCTAGTAGTCTGAAGAGTCTGGTGTGACCGACTCCTGATCCAGGCTGCTCTCATGTTGACAATCTCCTCATCCTCAACTCCACTGTGTCCAAGAGTGTCTCGAAGGCATAGAAGTCTGTAACCTGTCTCTGAGCTGGGCCCGGCTCTATATCCTGTAGTCTGTCTGGTGCTGATAGTGCTCTAGCCTGTCTCAGTAGTGCCTCTCAGTGTCGGTGCATCTCCATCAAGTACAACCCTACACAGACCTGGTCCTGGAAGTGATTCAAACGAGAAAGCGGGCTGAAGCCGGTCCTCTCCTCATAAAGGCAATGATATCGCCCTCGTATCTCATAGTAAACCGGGCAGCCACATAGGAAATGCTCCTCAGTTTCAACGGTATCCATGTCGCATAGTGTGGAGATCCTGTGTTCTTTGGGTAGACCTGCAGCCCGGCCTGCCTCAATCCTAAGCTGGCGGGAGGAAACTCGTATCTGGCCAATGGCAATCCGGAGTGCATGTAAGACTCCTCTCTCCCCTAGATAAGGAGGTCGGGTAATGAAACCGTCATCAGAGACTCTGAGGAAGTGATCACGATAGAACTGCATCTTGGTGGGGAGTGGCTAGTCCCTCAACCAAGTCTGGGATGTGGTAAGCTGGAGGAGGTCTAACCGTATGATACGGTTAATCTCATCGCGCGGAAGTCGCTCAGGAGGGGCATCCATGCTATACTGAAATAGGGGTAGTCTGTCCATCTGAATGCCATGGCTAGTCAGCCATGTGTCTGAGTGTGCATACCAGGTGGCTGCTCCCTCACCTGCTAGGCGTCGGGATGATTCCAAAGCTACCCTTGGTAGTCTCCAATGAGGCAGAGCCCCTACCCCGTGAATGAAAGTCATTGTTTGGAAGATAGCATCGACATATAGTGGCCTCATGGCAAACTCTGCCTGTATGATCTCATGTGGAACTGAGGGCTTACTCTGTATCATCCTGGATCCCATTGAGACCTGTAGCCTCTCAAACTTCCTTCAATCTGCTGCTAGAATGTCACTCGCCTAGAAGGGCGCTGCATACATGGCGGTCCGCCATACTAGAGTGTCGAAGAGCCAGCTCTACGTCGAAGGATCTTGGAAATGTGCCTGGAAGCACTGTCTCTCTAGTCGGGCCAAAGCGCTACGGCCTTGTGTGAGTCATGCCTTGGCAGCCTGGGTCATCGAGAAAATGGATCCTGCGAAGACCATGCCCAAATATGTATAGGACTGTACTATCTCCATTGGCTCCCCTCTGTATGTGAAGTTGTGTCGAAGAAACGATGTGAGGTATTAAAGATCATGACCTTGGTCTTACCAAGGTTGATAGTCAGGTCCCTCTCTCTGCAAAATACCTCAAGGGCGTCCAGATGCTTCTGTAATCCCTTGGCCGATGAAGATAGAAGAACTATGTCGTCGGCATATAGTAATATCTAAATCAGGAGGTCAACCAATGGTGAGCCCTCTCCGCTCAGTTGGTCTAGGAAGGATGTGATCTCATCGATGTAGAGTCCAAAGAGGGTCGGCAAGAGAGGGCAACCTTGCTTCATCCCAATCGTGCTCTCAACCTTGTCTGATATACCTCCTAGGGCTCGGACTCTTCCTCTGACCGACTCATATAGGCTCATAACTCCCCAAATCAACGTCTCTGGGATCTGTAGCTTGTGCAATCTCGTGATGAGACGGGCTCGTGGGACAGTGTTGAAGGCCTTCCGAAAGTCTACAAAACAAGCGTATACTTTTCGGTGTCGGGCTTTGGCTTCCTCGATGATGGTCCGCAAAGTAAAGATATGATCCAAAGTGGAGTGCTATCTCCGAAAACCCGCCTGTCCTAGTGCTCACTGCCCATGGAGCTCTGTGTCGTTGTTAAGTACCCTCTCTAGTACTGGCCCATAGATCTTGGCCAATGTGTGGCCAATCATGAGAGTGCGATAGTTCCCTGTGTCCATAGGATCCCCTGCTTTGTGTATAGGGACTATGGTGGTGGTGCACCAAGTATGTGGGAAGCCGTGGCATACTGCGTGATTAAACATCCGCGCTAGGATCGGGGCTAAAACCTCATGGCCATGTGCAAAGTGTTCCATCCGTAGTCCCTCATGATCTTGTGCCTTCCGATTATCCAGCCGTCGCAGTGCATCCTGTATATTCCGTGTAGTGAATAGATAACAATGCGTGGACCTCGGCATAGATGACATATCGGGCTGAGCCTGATCGAGGACATCATATAGGGAGCATGCATAAGTATGCCACGTAGATGGGTCCGTGATAGGGATAGGCAGCTTCCTCTCTATCAGGAACCCCCATCCAGTAGTGGGGTCACCCCCTCGAAATGAGCTGATGATATCCTCCATTCTGTGTGAAAGAAAAGCTCGTCTCTTACGGCGTGTCAGTCGTCGGCGGAAGATCCTCTGTGCCTCATGTGTAGGCATGTGACCTAATGCATGTTCCCGTGTGAGGTGTGCTCTGGCCGCCCTGCACTCATCATCAAACCATGAGTTCTATGGCATCTTCCCCTCACGTGCCTGTCTAGGTCGAGTCATGGGGAAGGATACTGGCAGCATCTCGTATGACGATAACAAGTGTGTCTGAGGCCTGAGTCAAATCCAAGTCTCCGCCATCTCCAAGTAAGTCAGAGAGCTCTCTAGCCAAAAGACTTGTGTAGACCGGATCGAGGGCTCGATCAAAATGAACCTGGGTGCATGGCTGTCTCTGGGGGCACCGATCTATGCGAGGTATAACAGCTGATATATTGAATGCCAAATATGTGTGATCGGCTCCAAGTGGTGGTGGAGGCACCGTAAAGTCAGATATCCTCGATGTGAAGGATAGTGAGCCGAGGAGATAATCTATTGTACTTGTCCCCCCTCCGTGTGGAAAGCATGTGAGTCCTCCTGATGATGGCCATTGCTAGAGACCGTTATATATGATCAAATCATGTATCGCACCTAGATCAAGTAACTGTCTCCCGTATTCGGTAACATTCGGGGCCTCTGCAGAATGTCTCAGTATCCCCATTTCGGTGGCATCTAGCTCTGGAATCATGTTAGGGTCCCTCTCATGTGTGAAATCTAGTAGCCCACCTGTAGATCCCCTGTACATGCATTGAAGTCCCCTAGAAGGAGAATGTCCCCAATTCTAGAGAATTCAATGATGTCGTCATGGATCGTCTCAAATGGGTTATGTCTATCTATCGTGACCTCAGCTGCATAAGGGGAACCCTTTGGGGGAAAGTAGCATACTGCTATGTAAAGTGCATGGGCCCCTGGTGGCTGTAATCGTATCCACATGTATCGTGCATGCTCCTCTCTCTATACTACGGATATGCATGATCTCAAATGTGCGCTGAATAGGACAGCTACCCCTCCTGATCCATGGACTCTGTTCCTTCTCCAGGTTTCTTTCCTATGGGTCTGAGAATGATGAGTTTATCATTCTCCCCCGATGATCCTGCATGGTTCTCCTTTTGCTTCTCTAATTGCTTGATTTGTTCCCGGAGTGAATTCAGCTCATCATGGATAGATGATTGCATCTCCCCTTCTTCCATTGTATGCCTTGATTTCAGTGACTCATTTTCCTCTTGAAGCTTTTGGAGGTGTTCTTGTAATTCATATATTTTTGGGGCATTCAGGTCTATTTCAGTTTGCATATTTCCTATCATAGTTTTCATGGATGTTTGCATTTCAGTGTGCTATTTGCTCATCCAGAGCTCATTTTCTGCTTCATATTTTTTGCCTTGCATTTCCCAATCAGCATATGTGGATCCCTTCTTTTGTAGTGATTCAATATCACTCTCAAGCATTTTGACAACCTCCTTTATTGCATTCATGCATCCTTTTGTATTGGCATCTGAAATGTTTTGCCCCTTGGCCCAAATGGCATTGATCTTTCTGTCTCTCTCTCCTCGTGTCTTTCTGTCCGGGCTTTCCATGATGTATATATTTCTTCACAAGAATCAAATCAAATCAAATTAAATTAAATAAGATGAGTAATTCAGCCGAATCAGATTGAGGCGGGGGGGGAGGGAAGGGGGGGGGGGGGGGGCTTCCTGGTGATGCAATCGGCTGCACTGTTGTGCTGCTGTCAGTGGCACTGCTGTAGGTGGCGCAGCTGCTGCTCAATGGTGCTGGCGTTGCTGGCGCTGCTGTTGGTGGTGCAGCTGCTGGCGGCACAGGGCAGCCGCGATGCCTTAGGCAGCTGTCTTGAGCAGATACTAGCAGCTGCTAGTAGCTGCTATTAGCAGCGGGTGGAGTGACCCACTAAGCGGATGGAGCAGCAGAACGGGCGCAACTACATGCAGGCGGTGCAGCCCCAGCGGGGGAGAGAGAGAGAGAGAGAGAGAGAGAGAGAGAGAGAGGCAGCATAGGTGAGCGGAGAGGCTAGCGGGTAGAGCAACGTAGGTTCGCGAGAGGGCAGCATAGGCTAGTGGATAGAGCAGCGTAGGTGAGCGGAGAGGCTAGCGTAGGTGAGCATAGGTGGGCGGGAGAGCAGCGAGGAGCAACGGGCATCAGAAGGCCAAGGCAATCAGCGATGAGCAGACGGGAGACAGACGGTGACGAAAAACGACGGACAGACAATGAGCGACGGACGTGACCAGAGACCTGAGCGACGGATGGACCTGAGCGATTGACGTGACCAGAGACCTGAGTGACGCGCACACACTTGAGCGTGCATGTGTGTGGGGGAGTGACACATCCCAGCACTCCTGAAACCCCTGATCTGCAAACAAACCACACACAACATCAGATCTGAGCAGGCTGCTCACCACCCAACCGTGACATCTACGGGATGTGATCCCGAATCAGAAGATGTCCCCTCCGAGCCACGAGCTGAGCTACTGGCACGAACTCCCAATCAGATCCAAACCAGCCTGGTGTCCCATACCACCAGGTGGCGCTGTGAAGCCCTGGATCTGCCACTGGGCCTTGGGCTACGCTAAGATGCAGGCGCGCGTCCGCGACTCAATCCAGGATCAGACCATTGCACCTGGGAACGAGACTTGCTCCCAACTGCACACTGAGAACTGAACCCCCTGGGCCCCTTTTATAGACTCGGGCCACGAGCGCCAAAAATAGCGAAGACCTATAAATAGTTCGTACCATTGCCACTCAACCCGAGAATCAAGCCTGCCTAGCTCTAAGCCTCCCCAAGCTAACCTGAGCTAGTTCTGTGTACCTAGTACATGTCAGATACCAATCCGTGCACATGACATACTCCCCCTCCTCTAAGAACTCACTCCTGAGTTTGCTAAGAAATCTGGAAATGTTCTTTGGAGGTTTTGTAATGTCTCCCATGTTGCATCCTCCTCAACACGATCCTTCCACTTGATCTTGTATTCTGTGATAGTACGATTACGAATCTGTCTTTCACGAAATTCAAGAATACACTCAGGTTCGTGAGGAATAAAAGTCAAATCTGTAACTTCTATAATCTCATGATGAGAAACAAGTTGATCGTCTGTACCCAAGACTTCTTTCAGTCTACTGACATGAAAGACTGGATGGACTTTAACATCAGGAGGCAATTCTAATCGATATGCAACTGGTCCAATTCTTTGAATGACCTTGAATGGGCCACAGTATCTGGGGGATAATTTTGGAACCAAACCAGTACTTAGGCTCTTGGATTCCTTAGGAATTCGCAAATATACCATCGTTCCTTCAGAGAACTCTCTGGGTGAACGATGTCTATTAGCATAAAATCTGTCCCGATCTTGGGCACTCCTAATAGACTCCTTGGCAAACTGCAACATTTCCTGCATATCTAGCAAGAAATTCTTAGCAGCATCATTTTGAATCCCTTTTAATCCAACCATAACTTGTACATAAGCATAAAAGGACTGTAACCTGTACTAGAATGCTTTGCACTGTTGTAAGCAAATTCAATCATAGGTAGATAATCTTCCCATGAAGACTGTCTCTTAGATATATATGCCCGAAGCATGTCTTCAATCAACTGGTTGACCTTTTCCGTACTGCCATCGGATTGTGCATGATCCGAGGAACTCATACTTAGAGTAGTTTCCAACTTCTCAAATACAAGTGTCCAAAAGGTACTTGTAAACTTTGAGTCCCTGTCACTGACTATGTCAGATGGCAAACCATACAGCTTGAACAAGTGGTCCACAAACTCGTGAGCCAACTGAACAGCTGAAATAGTTGTTCTAGTAAGTAAGAATCTAGCCATTTTTGTCAAACGGTCGACTATGACCCATATAAAGTCATGACCCTTGCGCGTTCGAGGCAAACCAGTAATAAAATCCATGGAAATACTTTCCCATTTATTACCTGGAATCTGTAAAGGCTGTAATAAGCCCGCGCTTCTAAGGCGTTCTGCCTTAGTAACTTGACAAACCTGGCAACCTAATACATAGTTCTCAATAAATCCACGCATCTTAGGCCAATAAAAGGTATGCTTCACAAGAGACAGAGTCCTATGTATACCTGGATGTCCCGCACTAGGAGCATCATGACACTCCCAGAGAATCTTGGACTTAAGGTCCAGAACATCAGGCACACAAATCTTTTCATTCCGGAACAGCAAGCCGTTCCTAATCATCCACTGACACATCCCAGCACTCCTGAAACCCCTGATCTGCAAACAAACCACACACAACATCAGATCTGAGCAGGCTGCTCACCACCCAACCGTGACATCTACGGGATGTGATCCCGAATCAGAAGATGTCCCCTCCGAGCCACGAGCTGAGCTACTGGCACGAACTCCCAATCAGATCCAAACCAGCCTGGTGTCCCATACCACCAGGTGGCGCTGTGAAGCCCTGGATCTACCACTGGGCCTTGGGCTACGCTAAGATGCAGGCGCGCGTCCGCGACTCAATCCAGGATCAGACCATTGCACCTGGGAACGAGACTTGCTCCCAACTGCACACTGAGAACTGAACCCCCTGGGCCCCTTTTATAGACTCGGGCCCCGAGCGCCAAAAATAGCGAAGACCTATAAATAGTTCGTACCCTTGCCACTCAACCCGAGAATCAAGCCTGCCTAGCTCTAAGCCTCCCCAGGCTAACCTGAGCTAGTTCTGTGTACCTAGTACATGTCAGATACCAATCCGTGCACATGACAGGGAGGGGAGTAATTTTGGTTGTTTGGCAGGCATGCTCCCATCCCGGAGTATGATCAATTCTTCTCATGGTGTCGCTAGTGGGCTCTTTGGTCATTGTATCGCACTTGTACTATTCAACTATATGAACATTCTTTAGAGAATGTTTTTCCCTACCTTCAAAATTCCTTGCTTCGGTCTCTACAGGAAACCTCCTCGGGCCCAATTGGAAGTTTTTTATTACTATTTTAGTTTTGGGTAGTAACTGTCCTACTCCAAAGTTTCTTTAAAAAAAATGTGTGTGTGTTTGATGTGCTTAATGATGCAGGCATTGTTTCATCCTTTCTACAGCCGCTTGGAAATACAATTTGGGACAACATTACAGGCCACTTTCACATTTATTGCAGCAAATGCACTATGACTATCAGCCTTTACCTCAACTTGCGACAACTGATCGTCTCAAGGGCTGATGTTACAATTGCCTCTCTTTATAAAGTTTTGCATCCTCCTTCATGGGTGTCAGTTCATGCAAATCGGATTCAGTCTATACACATTCTCCTCGATGGTGGAGAAAACGGTTGAGGCATATTTTGGGATTGCAAACTTCTGCTTCGTCAGAAAGTTTTCTTTTGGTGAGAATTCTCCTTGGGGTTCTTCTGTTTGGGCGTTATTGGCTCGGCGTCATATTGCTCCTACTGATTATCACCGATGTCTATCCTTACAGGAATCTATGTCTCATTTGTTTTGACATTGCCCGGATTCTCGTGATTTCCTATTTATGATTTGACAACGCCTTACGGCTCGTTTTCCTACAACTAATTTTGGCAAGCTATTCAGGATCTTCGGTGTTCATCCTGTAAGGGCGGGATTTTACCTTTTCTTTCATTGGGTTCATTTTGGGGCACTTTGGACTCTATCGAAGGACCCTAATCATAGTCTTTGGAGACCCTACCCTGTCTAGGTATCATTTCTTCCATGCTTCTTTGTGGGAATCGTTCTTTTGATTGCCTACATGCACGGGATTTGGATTATCCATCTCTTTTGTCCTATAATGAGATCTTTTGATGTTGTAACTACTTGTCCCCTCTTTTCTAGGGGACAATTTCACAAGTTTCTTGTATTATGATACAAATGGTTTTCACCACACAAAAAAAGTGTGAGATAGAGAGAGCGAAGGGGAAGAGGGAGGGGGAGGGCGGGGGCGAGAGGGAGAGGGCCTTGATTGATCCATACTTACATTTCCCCACGTAAGGCTGAAAATTGCTTCTAGGCCCACAGACAATGCAAACACAAAGAGGGGGGGGGAGGGGCAGGGGCACTGATGCAAACTTACATTTCCCCACGTAAGGCTGAAAATTGCTTCTATGTCCTTCTCGATAAGCCCACAGACAATGCAAACAAGGCCTACGTCATCTTTGTGCACAAGAATGTGATCACATCTGTTGTCATTTTCTGGATTTGAGTTAATCAAATCTTTTCTTTCTTCTTGGCCCTGGAATACAGAAATAGGTTAACCATGTTATGCGATTGTTGTAAAAAACTGTCAGAAATGCTCAAAAAGACCAACCCAAACATTTTTTGCAATTTGGCCCATTATAAGGCTATTTCGCTATTTTTGAATGTATAAAATTGCAACACCAATTATACAGATGCCCATACAAACAATTGGCTGTACGGGTCCACTCCCAAGATTCACAAGTGCATAGGACTGCCTTGAGAGGATCGCTCGGATACCAATTGTGAAGTTTGTCAGAGTGGAGAAAGCACACAGCTTTCACGAAAGCTTGAGAAATCTGAAACAAACTACAAATTACAAAATACAAAACCTTGTAGAAAACCATAAAACCTAGACTAAAATTGTCCCACATGTATGGTCCAAATTTTCTATTAATGCACCAACCAATGGAGGACCCTGGTCGCCTTCGTTGAATTGGACTCAGATTCTGATCTGAAATCTACTAATTGTCTAGGACCCTATACATTATTACACATGTCATAGCCTCGTGTAGACTTTGATATTATAACCCATGAGGGTTTTATTCAATTCATGGTGGAAATGGACACACAAATGGCTCTAGGATCCTTCTTTATTTATTTGTGCCTTTCGAGTTGTTTTGTCTAAAACGCCTTCACATTTTCTTGTCAATTAATTGTAGATCTTTCCTTAGCTGTCTTTTTTTGCTTTACAATGGTCTGCATCACTTTCCTACATTTTGGGTCATACCATCACCCTTTCCTTCTCTCATGATTCTTTTGAAATACTTCCACGTATTTCACAGTTGACTGTCCATTTTCGTAGAACCAGCCCCCAATACATATACTCAAGGGTTTATCAAGGCTCTATAGCTTGGATTTCTTATAATCCATTCTCAAAAGGAGATTTGTTTTGCTTTCTTTCTTTGCTTCATTGCATACTACGGCATGTAGCATGAGGATATCACTCTCTGACTCGATTCTAGGGCCCTATCATCAATTTGGTAATTTTTTAGCATGTTGTTGCTTGATGAGGTAGTGCACTACTCTGCGACCGGATCTCGAGTCCTATCTTCAATTTGGCAATCTTTTAGCATGTTGTTGCTTGAGGAGGTAGTTCACTACATTAAATCTTGCTGAAGTTTTACATATACAGACATTTGTGTTTTGAAAAAAAATTCACTCCATTGCATATCTATAAATTCAAGCATTCATTAAGTGTGAGTGAGTGCCTGTCCACAGATGTAATGTCCCCATCATGGTATCAACTTCATTCCCATTCATAGTGTGAGTAAGTGCTTGTCCATGGATGTCAGGTCTCCATAATGGTTTTCAAGTTCGTTCCCATCATTAGTACTCATATCCATGGTTTAGTCTCCTCATTATCAGTGCTCATATCTTCCATCCATGTTGGGTGCTTATTTTCTTGCAAATAATACCACATCATTCGCATAGAACAGCAAAGGAAGAGTATAACGAGCAATATGGAGAATTTCTCTTATGTGTGATCTCATCTATTATCCTTATTCAGCAGTAAACAAACAATGTTGTGCTAAAGAGAGAGGGAAAGCTTGTTTTGACAATATAGGTGCACATGTGGACTACAATATCATTGCTCATGTTGACTAAAGGATCATCTAGGATATCTAACATGTTCCAACCTGAACCAAACCAAGCTTGGCACATCATTTACATTGGACATAAAATGTTTCAAACAAAGCCGTTATAGAAAGACTCGTATCAGGCACTATTACATCCTTTAGAGATGTAGGAGATCAACTTGAGAAAAACTGCTAGTCTAACAATCCATATTAATAAAAACCTTAAAGCAGTTGAGGGCCAAGCATGGCCCGAAAGTTCTCAAGAAATCATTGATAAATCATCATCTATTTCATGCTAGGTGACTCTTTAGCTGCAAAACCTAGTATGTGAGTGGTTGGCAGTAACATTCCACAAATATGCTGAGCTATTATACCCATGACTTTCTAAAGGACGGTCTAAAGCATCCTTTGTCTGTCTATGCGGAATCTAAACTCTCAAAGATGAGAACAAGATCAGCGTTCTGGATAATGACTCATGGTAGCAACAAGTGCATTTTTGGATCTAAAACATCTATTACAAATATAATCTAAAATAGGATCTTACTCTTAATTTTTAACAAATCGATCTTTGAGTCAACTACCCACAAAGGAAACCAAGCACGACTTCAATAAGAGCCAGCTATCCCAAAAATATCAGTAAATGAGTAATTTGGGCTCCATAACCTTTTGTCACTCTAGTGTTAGTCTCAAACTTTGATTTGGAGCATTTATGGCACTTTTTGTAAGATATTATCACTTTCAAACTTGCAAATATGCCATTTGGTGTAAGCAAACAAGAAATAAACAAGAACCATCCTCCTGCCCAGCTTCCCTTGCGGCCCATTTGCTTCCATAGTGCCCAAAAACGGCATTTTTGGGCACCTGAAACGATTCGCCATTTCCGAAACCAGAAATGGTGTTTCGGACAGGCCCAAAAAAAAAGTTCTGGGGTACGTATATCTAGAGCAGCAATGTAAGCACTTGTAGACACCAATGCTCAGCTATAGAAGCAAAAGTACCAGCACACACACCCCCCCGCCTCAACCACCGAGTAAGAAGTTAGAACCCCATCAGCAGGTAGGGCAATTTTTGCTCTCCCTCTCCAGCCTCTCCTCGTGCTCTCCTCTCATCCTACAACCCCCCTCTCAGCCCGCTGCCCCTCCTCCTTGCTCTCCTCTCTAGCATATCCTCCTTGCTCTCCTCAGCCCTTGCCCTCTCCTCTCCTCTCCTCCTTGCTCTCCTCTCCAACCTCTCCTCCTTGCTCTCCTCCCTCTTCTCCTCGCTCTCCTCAGCCCTTGCCCTATCCTCTCCTCCTTGTTGTCCTCTCAGGCCTTGTTGTATGATATATCTATTAATAAATTTCCCCCCCGTTTTCATTTCCCCATTTCCAAAACTCCTTGGAACTATGTTTGCTTCCCTCGCCTTCCAACTCGTCTCCTAGCCCCCTTCCCCCCTGCTGCCCACCACTCGCGCCCTGTCTCCCCCCTACAGCCTGTTGCTCTCCCCCGCCCCTCCTAGCTCAATTCTCCTCCCCCAATGCATTCGCCAATGTCTCCGCCTCCCCCTTCGTGACCAGCTATACCCCTCTCTCTTCACCAGCTTCCCCTCCCATTACTCTCCCACCCACTCTCGAATCATTGCCTCCACTTCTCGAAGGAGGGTTTCATTATCGCCCCAAAGTGCATGCGGATCCATCTACCGCACTCACTGAGGATCGGCATCGGGCAGTTTCGAGTGTCATCGCACCGACTCCATATCGAGAGTGGACGAGCTAAGGGATTCCCATGGAGGGCCGCAAATGCACATTGCGTGATCGACGAAAGATCGAGTCAAAGGAGCACTTCGCATTTAGATGCCCCGTGTACTATGAGATCCATGGCCCATATCACTGCCTCTTCAAAGACAGTTTTAGGCCTGTCACCAGGCAGCAAATCCTCGACCACTTCCACTGTCCGTGAGAACGTGCACTGTTTCAAAAGACGAGTCGTTGCAGCTTCAAAAGGATGTGGAGTTCGAGAGGTTCACAGGTTCCACCCTTCCAGATCACACGATTGGATGCTTGTTGCTTTATCTCTTGGCCTCACTCCAACCTTTCTTATGTTCGATTTATGGAACAAGGTTTCTTTCAGGTGGCTTTCCACTCTGCTTGAGCCAAGAGTATAGTTTTCAAGGATAGCCCCCTTGGTGCTCGGTTCCAAGAAGATGTTTTTCAAACCCTTCTCTTTAGGCTTTGACCCTGTAGAGGAGGATAGGCCAGTCACTTCAATTTTCATCAGAGTCCCAGATTTACCATTGTGGCCCTTAGCCAAGATTGGAGCCTCCTTTGGGCTAATCATCGAGATCCCCCCCCCCCCCCGTTTACCCTCTTCCGCAACAAAGGTGATCGAATTGGATGGGGTCCCTAGAGTTAAGGTCATTGTATTTGACCCTAATATTTTCAATGACCATATCATGTTCCAACAACCCGATAGTTCTCTTTTTAATAGAGCCGAGATTGTAGGCAGCCAAGATCAATGTCTAATTGCAAGGCCTTTGGGGATTTCACTAGGGGTCATCCAAAGAAAAAGAAAAATCCCAAGGAGTCTTCTAGCACCTAGCCTCATTTTTTTGCCGAAAAAACAGTGCTAATTATATTACTTCGAGAACAAGATACAAAAGGTCAGCTTGTAGCTGACGGGCTGCGTTCACAAATCAGAAACAGCCCTAGAAGGTAACAAAATAAATCACTCTCTCACGGCGGGATAAGGCGAGTGTGAATGAACAGCCATCGGGGTGGTGAGTAGCGCCACCAAAGGCCCTGCGAAGTCTGCTCGAAGAAGAGGCCCTGGGTGTCCCAAGCCCGGAGGAAGCGTCTCCGCTTCTCCCGACCGGACCGGGAATCTCCCTGAATCTGGTCCCACTGGCCTCTGAGGGTATGAATAATCTCGCTCCAAATATCAGTCATGATCTGGGTAGTCGATAAGGAGGTGCCACCGAGGATCTGTGCGCAACGCGAGGTCCAAATGTGCCACCCTGCGATGCTGCTAATAATCTCCCAGACTGGCTGCCTCTCCTGAACTCCTGTATCAGCCACTAGGTGCTGCGGGATACCCTCGAGCGGCCCCCACGTTCCCTGTGTGATAAGGAAAGTGGGATCCTGCTGGCATGCCTCGAATAAGTGATGTAGACCAGGTGCGGTGCTGCACCAACAGAACGCGCCCCAAGTGATCACACCTAGCTCCGGTGCTGCGCGAGTGAGAATCCCGAAAGTCCACCTCCACACTTCCTGGGCGCGAGTGCAGCTCCACCAGCAGTGTTTCGGTGACTCCTCAACCTCATGGCAGATCTGACAGCGTCCGTCCTAGCCTATCTGTCGCAACCAGCTCCCCACCGGAAGACCTTTGTGGGCAAGAAGCCACAGGAAGTAGGAGATCTTCCGCGGCCGCCAGCTCTCCCACAAGGCCTTCCAGAAGGCCTGCAAAAAGAATCTGAAAATACCCTGTGCATACCAGCTGGGCCGCTGGGTGGGGGGCCGGCTCTGCATCCTCCCAAGAACTCGCCTGCTCAAAGTCGTGCTGTAGGCAAAGAAGAAGGTCGGCCCCTGTCCTGTCACAATCTCTGGCCAACTCCACTCTCCTGGGTCCCAATCAAGCTCTGACAAGGCCCGCCCCTCCCAGAGCCAGAGTCACCAAAGCTGCATCTGATCCTGCTCAATGCTAGGATCGGTACGCCAGACCTTCCCCAAAAGGCCTACGACCCGAACCCTCTGCCATGGGAGTAGGGGGTCGATGAGCGCATCCTCTCTCCTGAGTCGTTCATCCCCCATAACCGCGAAGAAGGAAATAAAGGAGTCGTCCATACGTCCTGCGACCACCAGTGGGATGCCACAGGGGGTGAACTGTCCCAGCCAACGGTCGTCACCAGGCATGAGGATCTGAGGCTCCGGTGGAACCAACCAATCAGCTGGGATCGCGCCATCGATCTCCGTGCGTCTCGCCTGGGCTCCACGTGCACCTCCAGCTGCGTCTGCGAGATCAACCGTCTCCAAATGTCTGTACGTGTCCCTCCAAACTCGAAGGGACCGGGCTGGCCCCCTCATCCAGCCATCCCACCTGATATGTGATCTCTCCCCCAACTGAAGGCCCTCGGCATCTCTGACCTGATCATTCCAGATAAGCGGCTGGCGATCGATCTCCTCCTGACAGCGGGGAGGGGACTGAATGAGACTGAGGCGGAGCCGCCTCCAAACCATGAGGAGGCTACGAACGAGTGGGGAACGGGGCTGAGTGAGCGGGGCGGAAGTGAAGATCCACCTGAGGGACGGGAGCTTGTGTCCCGCGCCGAGGCGGAGAGTGGCCCCCCGGGGTCAAACCGCGGATGACTAACTTGCCTAACAAGGCCTGACTCTGAAGCTCTGGATCGATGACCCCCAGGCCTCCCTCAGCTTGCGGAAGAATGAATGTCTACCAAGCAACCCTGGCTCTGGTATCTTTGAGGCCATCCTCCCCGGACCAAAGGAAGTTCCGAACCAACCTCCTAAGCTGTGCCACGCTGGATCTCGAGAAACACCAGCAGGAAGCCACATACCAAGCCGTGGCAAGGAGGACTTGGTTGACTACCAAGGCACGACCTGCAAGGGAAAGCTTAGCAATGCTCCAGAAAGCCAGCTTCCGTCGGATGGAATCTAGCACCGGGAGAAACTGCTGAGCTGGCGTGATGTCCAGGCCGACCTGAAAACCCAAGTATCTAGCTGTCTGTCCCCGTGGGATCCACCTGAAACCCAAAAACCTCCCCCACTGAGAACGCGCCCCGGGGTCTGTGAGAAAACCAACTGATTTGTTCCAGTTGATTTTCGCACCAGCAGCCGAACAGAAGACCTCCAGGGCCATCCTCACCCTCTCCAACATCAACTCATCGTCCTGGACATACAGGGCTGTGTCATCCGCGTACTCCGAGTCCAAGAGCTCCGTGTCCTCCCGGAGGGAAAGGCGAACACCCCTGATCCCTCTAGACCTCGCCCGAAGGTAGTAAGTCATAGCCTCGACGAAGAAGAGAAACAGGTAAGGAGCAAGGGGACAGCCCTGACGCACTGATCTCTCCAAGCTAAAACGCTCACCCATCCTGCCTCCAATGATGACTCTGCTAGAAGCTGTCCTGTACAAAGCTGAAATACCCTGAATCCAACCTGCTGGGAAACCTAGCCGCTCCAGAGTCCCCTCCAGAAAGGACCAGTCCACTCGATCGTAGGCCTTCTCAAAGTCGAGAAGTAGGATGGCAAGGTGTGATCCGCTGTGCTGAGCCCACTCCGCCGCCTTTGAAAAGGTGAAGACATTATCCAAGATACTGCGATCCTGGACAAAGCCTGTCTGAGTGTCATGAATGAGGTCGGGAAGTAGAGGCCGAACTCTGGCGCTGATCATCTTGGCGAGGATTTTGTAGGTTGTGGTAAGGAGAGTGATTGGGCGCCACTAACGGATCTCCTCTCTATCTCCTCCCTTCGGGATGAGGCAAATCAGTCCCGAGGAGAGGCTCTCTGGCATATAACCGCTGCTGAAAATCCTCTGAAGAGCTGCTAGGAGGGGTTGATGGATCTGGTCCCAGAAGGAGGTGAAGAATGCCCGCGATAGCCCATCCTCACCTGGGCACTTCTGTCCATCGATGGCCATCAAGGCCTCCAGCATCTCATCCGTGGTAAACGGTGCCAACGTCGCCTGCATGCTAGGCTGGACCAAGGAAGGAGTGTGCCTCCACACCTCCTCACGGGCACGACGAGTACGAGGAGCAAGCGGCTCCTGCTGAAAAAGGGTCCTGTAGAAGTCGGTGGCCAACCCCAAGACCTCTCCCGGATCCGTAACGATGTGTCCCTCCGCTGTCCTGAGACTCCGAAGCTGATCACCTGCAGCTCTCTGGCCATGCGTCCTGAAGAACTCCCTGCACATCCGGTCACCCTTCCGAGCCCAGAAGGAGAGAGAGGCGTGATAGGAAAACTCTGAGCGACGCTGGAGTGTCTCCTCAAGAAGGGCTCTGGCTCGAAGGGCCTGGATCCGAAGCTCCTCCGAGCCCGGGGATGCCTGCTGGAGTCGCTGAATGGAGGCGAGGTCCCTCCGAAGAGCTCTCTCTCTACCCCACCACTCCTGTCGAACCTATAGGGCTGCGAGCTGGCAGATCTGACTGGACTCCTGCAAAGCCTGCGCCACCGAATCAACCAGATCCGCGCACTCGCCCCAGTCTCTGTCCCAAAGACTGCAAATACTGCTGCGCACGTCCTCCCTCGAGAAAATGGAGTCGGGAATCCGGCATGAGCGGGAGGGAAGGGCCTAAGCTGCCGAATCTAATGATAAGAGCACAGACGCATGGTCAGAAAGTGTCGTCCCTGGAACTATACCGGCCTGACCGCCTTTGCTGATGGCCCAATCACTAACATAAAATCTATCCAGCCTCTCCAGGAGTCTGCCTCCTTCCCTGCGGAAGCCCCACGAGAAGTCCAAGCTCCCGTGCCAACGCCGAAAGGACGGGTCTCGCCAGCAGTCCCTTCCTCCTGTCGCAAAGATAAAAGAGTCCCAAGCGGACTGCTCTGCCTGGGACATACCTGTAAACTCCGGTCCTCTGCCCTGCTGGTCCTCCAAGGTCTCCAGATTGTTGAAGTCACCTCCAACAATCCAGGAATCCATGTCTGGGAGAATCCCTGTAAGTGTCCTCCAGAAGGTGGCTCTACAACGGAGATCTGTGGGAGCATAAATGTTGAGGATTCCAACTCTGGAACCCTCCAGTTCCACGCCTACCCAAAGGGCACGACCTGGTATCAACGTGCCACGACCGAAAACTCCCTGGGCTAGCTGCTCTCCCACGGAAGTACAGACACCACCACTCCTCCCCAGTGCGTCGATCGAGGGCTCCCAATAAGTGTGAGAGCGACCAAGGAGAATCTTCCCGCATCTACGGGACTGAGCCGCCGAAAGCTTGTGCTCCTGGAGCAGAAGTACATCCAAACGACCAATCACTGTTGGCTGAAGTTCCTGTCTCAAAATGAGCTTCCTAGGACCACGGGTGCCAGAAGAGTGAAACCCGTTCACATTCCAGGATACGAGGTGTAGGCTCATGGTGAGGACTGGGAGGCTGCGAATAACTGTCTGCTCGCGGTCGAAGTCGAAGAAGAAGCTGACATTTCGGAGTGGAGGCGCTGGCGCTTATGGGAAGGTTTGGAGGGGGAAGCGGGGTCGTCCTGCCCGTCCTTCAACACCTTCAGCAAAGGCGAGAGGCCTTTGGTACCATGAACGAAAGCTTTCTCGAGCCAGCTCGAGATCTCTGAGGTAGACATCCCGTAGAAGGCGCGGAGTTTCTGAGGAGTCCAGGCTCTGACATCTTGGGGGAGGGGCCAAGACAGGGGGAGCTAAGGATCACAATCAGTCTGAAGCGTTTGGCGGCGCAACGCCACCGCAGGCGCACGTCACCCTCGGACCACTGAGTCTCGAGAAGCTGCCCACCGGACGAGCCTATCCATGAGCAAACCTTGTTGGAATTATATCTATAATTCAGCAGTGACCAATGTAATATAATAAGTTAGTTAGGGGCACTTTTCCCTCATTTAGAGGTTTTTCCCCCTAACTGCAGTTAGTTCACTAACTATGGTTAGTGACTACTAAGGTTTTGTCACTATGACAAAACCTTATCTACACTACTTTGTGTTGTACTCTTTACACACTCTATTGAGCAACTACAGCTTCTCAGCTTACGACTCTCTCACTCTCTCTTGCTCTCACACTCTCTAATCCTTCATTTGGTATCAGAGCGGGTTCAACTACCCTCAGGCCACCAGCTCCCTCAACGTTCTCTCCCTGCTACAACTCGTCCGTACAGTCCGTACGACTGTACGGAATCCGACGTACCATCGCCGTACAGTTTTCGCCGTCCGAACAGATTTCGCCGTACGCCGTACGAATTCCGCTGTCCGTACAGTTTTCGCCGTCCGTACAGATTTTGCCGTACGCCGTACAGGTTCCGCCGTCCGTACCATTTTCGCCGTACATCATCGCCATCCTGCTTCCGTACAGTTTTGTTTTTCGACTGTACCTGCGTCATCAGTACCGTACGGTCTGTTCCGTACTGACCGTACAGTTCGTACTGACCGTACAGTCCTTGCTTCTGTCAGCTGTACATTCTGTACTTGCAGATCGACACCAGTTGCCTTAAGCCACAGGTGTTTTTGGACAGGCTCATCTTGCAGGAAACCACAAATTGGGGCAGTTATTTTCTGGGAGTACATTTGGGGCTTTTACAGACAGATCTGCAGATCTAGTCTGAAATTTGGGGCTTTTGTTCAAAATTGCAGATTTGGGGCTTTTAGTATTTTTACCCCTTTCTGGCTGCAATTTCTAGCCACAAATTGGGGCTTTTGTGTTTGGAGAGCATTTTTTGGAGAATTCAGAATATACTGCCTTTATTGGAGTGTTTGGAACACTTTTGGCAGATTTTGGAGAGTGTTCTATGCTTGGACAGATTTCTGACAGCTCAAGTGCAGAAATCTAAGTTGCTTATACAGCCCGTGCTTGGGTGTGGTTTTTGGGAGTTGTGCATTTTATTCCCAGTAAGGGAATTCAGCTTTGTATCTGCTTCAATTCCTTTTTCAGATATGGCCCATCAAAATCAGAATGATTTTCAGTTCGGTGGTCTTTCTCAGGAAGACAAATTGGATGGTACCAACTACTCCCTCTGGAGTTTCATGGTACGTAATATTCTGATTTCTCGTAATTTATGGGATTATGTCAATGGGGATGAAATCCGACCAGCAGATATTGCACCTGCTACCCCTCCTCATCAAGGAGGTGGAAGAGGTCGTGCACAAGGTGCACCTGCAGGACAAGTTGTTGGTGCAGCTACAGTTAATACTCCTGAACAAAAGAGATGGGATTCACGAGATGCCTTAGCTTTGTCTTGCATCTCTCTTTCAGTAAAAAGATCAATCATTCCGCATATCCGGTCGTGTAAGACCTCCAGGGCAGCGTGGGATATTTTGGAAAGCATGTATGCAGCACGGAATGATGCCAGGGTATCTTTTTTAAAAAGAGAGTTGACCAATACACATATGGAGGAAGGTGACTCCATGTCAGCCCACCTCACTAAGCTACAGGATCTCAGAGAGCAGTTGTTAAATATAGATGAAATTATTCCTGATTCAGAGATGATTACAACCACTCTGAGTTCTCTTCCTGAGTCTTATCTCAGCTTTCATACTTCGCTCAATTTATCATTGAGGGGGGGTGCAAATCCTCTTTCTTTTCATGAGCTGATAGGACTTCTGCTTCAGGAAGAGCAGACCAGGAAAAATTTGGCTTCACGTGCAGGTGAACAAGCCATGCTCTCAAAATTCAAATCAAAAACAAAGGGACAGGCAAAAACAGCAGCAAATCAGCCTTCCAGTGGGTCAGGACAGCCTTCACAAAAGGCTAAAAGTGATGCAAGCAAGCCCAAAAAGAAGGGTTTCTGTCACTACTGCAAAAAGCCAGGTCATCACATAGCAGAATGCAGGAAAAGGATTGCAAAGGAAAAGAAAAACAGCTCAGGAATGGCTGTTTCAGATTCAGCCCCTTGTGCATCTGACAGTGGGGATGCTGCAGCCAACTTTGTTGGTCAAGATTATGCCTTTTTATCTTGCATTTCTGATTCTAGGTTGGCTGTTCCAGATGCTCGGGATAGTACAGCTTCATGCAGTGATGACACTTATGCATTTTTGACTTGCAGTTTTGACTCTCCTTCAGATGCATCTGCTTTCAGTGTTGATGAAACACTGAACATATGGTATTTTGACAGCGGTGCATCCAAGCACATCACTTCGAGGAAGTCTCTTTTTACTTCCTTGCATCCACCTCCTGTTGGTAAGAAAGTCACTTGTGCCAATAACTCCTCATATTCAGTACGTGGCACAGGAGAAGTTGAGCTCACTGCAATTGATGGCTCAATTTTCAGACTTTCTGATGTTTTATATGTGCCTGGCATAACCAAGAATCTTCTTTCAGTGTCCACTCTTAACAGAGATGGATTTCAGGTCATCTTTGAGGATGACAAATGTGCTGTCCGGGACAGGGAAGCTAACAATGCCTTAATGTTATCTGGTACTCTGCTGCGTGGGCTTTTTCAGCTTGATATTTTTCAGAAAAGAGCAGCTCATGCTTTGGCAATTTCTTCCCCTACAGTTGCCATGCAAAATGCAGAATTATGGCATGCCAGATATGGCCACATGCATTACAACAGCTTGATGACACTTCAGAAATTTTCAATGGTTGATGCATTGCCCCCTCTTGCAATACCTCCTCCACATGCCTGTGAAGGGTGCATTTTAGGTAAAATGCATAGATTTCCCTTCAAAAAGGATGGTTCAATTAAAGCTGTTCGCAAATTGCAGCTTATACACAGTGATGTCTGTGGTCCCATGAGGACTCCTTCATTGGGTGGTCATCTCTACTTTGTCACATTTATTGATGACTACTCCAATTTTACTTGGGTTTATGGGCTGAAAAAGAAATCTGAAGTGTTCACAGTGTTTAAACACTTTTCAGCCATGGTTGAAAATGAAACCGGGCTCAAAATACAGATATTACGCACGGATAGAGGTGGGGAATACCTATCTGCAGAATTTGATGCTTTCCTCAAACAAAAGGGTATTGTGCATCAGCTCACAGTCAGGCTGACCCCTCAGCAAAATGGCAAAGCTGAGAGGAAAAATAGAACCCTCATGGAGATGGACAGATGTATGCTGAAAAGCAAACACATGCCTCATAAATTCTGGTTAGAGGGTTTGATGTGTGCCAATTACATTTTGAACAGGGCTCCCACTAAGGCTTTAAAAACAAAAACTCCTTTTGAGGTCTGGAATGACAGGAAGCCTTTAGTGGATCACTTCCGAGTCTTTGGATGCCTTGCCTATGCACATGTGCCAGTTGAATTTAGGCACAAATTGTCAGATAAAGCCATCAAATGCATATTTGTTGGATACAGTGCAGAAAGCAAGGGGTATCGTCTCTACAATCCTGCTACACGCAAAATCATTGTAAGTAGAGATGTGATATTTTCTGAAAATTCAGCTTACACTCAGGCTGATTTTCAAATGCCTTCACCTTCAGAAGATGTATTTCAAGGGTTGCTACCCATTGCTTTGGGTTCCCCTGCTGATTTTTCTGATCCAAATCAGAATTTACAGCAACCTTCACATGCTTCAGTTCCGCCACGGGATGTCATGGCTCCTTCACAGGAAGTGGAACAAGTGGTACAGCAAGAAATTGCAGACATACATGCAGCAAAAACAGTCCCAAACTGGCTGTTACAGACTCTCCGGGAGAGTAAACTTGATGCTCCGTTACCTGGCAGGACTCGCAGTGCAGCAAGGCACATGGAAGGTGCTAATTCAGTGGAATCAGCATATGCAGGTACTCTCCTTGATGAAGAGGAGCCTGCCACATTTGAAGAGGCACAAGGTAATGTGCATTGGATGAATGCCATGCACGATGAGTTGCAGTCCATTGCCAAAAATCAGACTTGGGATGTTGTGGACTTGCCACCGGGTAAACATGCTATTGGCACACGATGGGTATTTAAAGTCAAACGGAAGCCAGATGGCTCCATTGACAGATATAAAGCCAGGCTGGTTGCTAAAGGCTATGCTCAGAAAAAGGGCATAGATTATGAGGAGACTTTTGCTCCTACATCCCGGATGACCACCATCCGCTCAGTAATTGCAATGGCTGCACATTTTGAGTGGAATGTTCATCAGTTGGACATCAAAACAGCCTTCTTAAATGGGGACTTGCTGGAAGAGGTGTATGTCAAACCACCTCCGGGTTTTGAAATTACAGCAAATGCACTTCAAGTCTGCAAGCTTAATAAAGCTTTATATGGGCTGAAACAGGCCCCTCGTGCATGGTATGCCAAGATACATGCATTTTTGACCAGCAAGGGGCTGCACAATAGTCCTACTGAGAGCACCCTCTACATCAAGATGGATGGGGGGGAAATATTAGTCATCCTTCTTTATGTTGATGACTTACTGCTCACAGGGTCCAATGACGACAAAATTGCAGATTTCAAAACTGATTTGCAGACCCACTTTGATATGTCAGATTTGGGGCTGCTTCATTTTTATTTGGGGATCCAGTTCTCTCATGAGAGACGTGGCACTGTTATGTCTCAGTCCAAGTATGTTCAGAAACTTTTGGACAGATTTAACATGCAAGAGTGTAAGCCCATATCTACTCCTATGGAACCAGGGCTGAAACTCACAATGCATGATGCAGGAGAATCAGTTGATGCCACACTTTACAGTCAAGCTGTTGGATGCCTCATATATCTCTGCAATACTAGGCCTGATATTCAGTTTGCAGTATCTCAGGTGAGCAGGTATATGCACAGCCCTAAAACTATGCATTGGCAGGCAGTTAAGCGTATCTTCCGTTATTTGCAAGGCACCAAGTCTTTTGGCTTACTATTTCCCAGGGGGGGTGACTTGCAGATGCATGCCTACAGTGATTCAGATTGGGCTGGTGATTATGACACTAGGCAGTCCACTAGTGGCAATTGTTTCTTTTTGGGAAAATCTTGCATTTCATGGCTAAGCAAGAAACAATCTACAGTGGCTACCTCATCATGTGAAGCTGAGTACAGGGCAGCTTTCACAGCAACAGTGGAATGTGTCTGGCTGAGACGTTTATTTGCTGATCTTTATCTGTCTTTGGAGGGTCCTTCTCCAATTCTCACTGATAGTCAGAGTGCCATTGCAGTGGCAAAGAATCCAGTGTTTCATGCTCGCACGAAGCACATTGAGGTTCACTATCATTATGTCAGAGAGAAGCTACATGCAGGAGAGATCAGTATGATCTTTGTGTCCACACATGACAACGTTGCAGATATCTTCACCAAAGCGCTACCACGTGAGAAGTTCGAGGCATTTCGCAGTGCCCTGAACTTATATCCGTTTGGTGATTGATCAGCCTTGTACATGACATTGGCACTGCAGGGGGGTGTTGGAATTATATCTATAATTCAGCAGTGACCAATGTAATATAATAAGTTAGTTAGGGGCACTTTTCCCTCATTTAGAGGTTTTTCCCCCTAACTGCAGTTAGTTCACTAACTATGGTTAGTGACTACTAAGGTTTTGTCACTATGACAAAACCTTATCTACACTACTTTGTGTTGTACTCTTTACACACTCTATTGAGCAACTACAGCTTCTCAGCTTACGACTCTCTCACTCTCTCTTGCTCTCACACTCTCTAATCCTTCAAACCTGAGCGTGCGTCTGCTCCCTGAGAGCCTCCCAGACCGAGTCGTCTGTCCAGGTCTCGGTGCCGTCGCTAAGGAACGTGAAAACCAAGCTAGGGCCATCCCTAGGGGCCAAGGCGGCTATCTTCCCATCCGTCCCTTTGCGGAGCAGGAAGATACTGATGTCGAGGCAAGCAGGGAAGGTCCCGAGGTCGGCCACATCCAAGTAGTCCCAGGGGCCAGATCTGTAAAAGTCGCGGGGGAGCTCTCTCTCTTGAAGCTGAGGCCCGTCAGAGTCTGCCACTGAGGGGCTAGCGGACAGAGAAGCCTGCTCCGGTGGTGGTGTAGACTCAGGGTGTCTTGCCAGCGGAGGGGGAGGGGGAGGGGGAGGAGGTCGGGGAATAGGCAGCTCAGACTCCTCAGGGGCGGCTAGCGGAGAAGGAGGAGGGGGAGCGGGGGCTGCCTTCGGCTGAGGAACCGTCGGTGCAGCTAGCTCTGCGGGAGAGCTGAAAGAGGCGGGGGGGAAGGGATGGGGCTGCAACTGGAGCTGGGGCTGAGAAGGAGGGGGAGAAGACTGAGGAGGACGAGGAGGGGGCTGAAGCTGCGGGTCGGGAGATATGGGGTGCAGTTGGGGGATGGGCTGGGGCTGAATGGGAAGAGGCTGAGGACGGGTCTGGAATGGGCCACCTCCTCAATATGGCCGTCCTCTAGCATGAGAGTGGACTGGAGCCAGTCCCTGATGGCTGATCTGGAGGGGGAATGTCCAATGACTCTGCCATAGATAGAGGTAAGGGCAAAGTCATTGGCAACCTCCTGAACCCGAGATGATTGTTGCTCTATCAGGATGACACGGTAGGCATCTGGAGAGGGAGGGACCGTCTGGGCCTCCGGTTCCGGGCAGGGAGCCGCCATACCGCCAAGACAAACTGCGAGGCTTCCGATGAGGAAGAGGCTGCCACCCAAAAAAGGGGGGGTAGAAGCGGGAGGGTGGAGCCTGGGTGTGGCAGGAACGGAGGTGGCGCGGGATGGAGGAGTGGAGGCGGGGAACGGGTGAGGTGGGAAGGCGGGAGCGGAAGCGGGGGCGAGGGAGAGGCGGAGTGGGGAGAGAGGACGGACGGGGAGCGGGGGGAAGGGTGGGACGGAGGGGCGGGGTGGAGCGAAAGGGCGAGGGGGGCGGGGATGAAGGCGGGAGGGGAAGGCGGGGGTGGCACGGAGGAGCGGACAGGCGAGAGGGGACGGGGCAGAAGGTGAGAGGTGAGGGGGCGGAATGGGAGGCGGGGGGGGTGAGCGAAGCGGTAGAGGGGACGGGGTGGAGCGAAGGGGTAGCGGGGTGGAGCGGAAGGGGTAGCAGGGCGGGGGTGAGCGGAGTGGTAGCGGGGGCGGGGATGGAGCGTGGCGAGGGGGGACGGAGCGAGGCGGGGGTGAGGCGGGGAGTGAGGTGTGAGGACGGGAGGGCTGCGGTGAGGGGGAGGGAGAGACGGAGGTGCGAGGGAGGGGTGAGGACGGAGAGCAGGGGTGAGGCGGGGGTGAGGCGGGGGTGGCAAGGGGGGACGCGGTAGCAGCGGCGGGTGAGGGGAGGTGAGGGCGGAGGGGTAGGGGCGGGAGAGGGCGAGGCAAGGAGGGGCTAGGGGGAGGTAGAGGTACGGAGGGGGAGGGGAAGCTCGCAGGAGCTTTGTTTAGAGACCTGCACCTCTGCACCTAGCCTCATCCTCGTCTAAGTGTTTGTTCGACACTTCTTGCACGTCCAACACACGCTACGCTTCCCGCACCTACTCCCCCGCATTGGGCTGTGATTAGAGTTGGCACTCAATGATCACTTCCACATTGCGAGGCCCCTTCTCTTGCCCTAAACCCTGCTCTAGGCGAGGCCAGGGATATCCCAATTCTAGTCGCACCCAGTGATCCTCCCAACCAAATTTAAGTCACGTCTAGTGATACTGCTGACTCGGCTTTGACAGAGGCGAGTGATGATGATCTTTCAAATCCTCTTTCAGCCAATTGCCTCCTATCCAAGTAGTCCCCTTTCCTGCCAGCCCTTTCGATGCCTTCATTGATCCTTCTCAGCTCTTTTGTAGGCAAGGATATTACGAACTCCAGCACTATGTTTGGTTCAAAGGAACTCTTTTTCTGCTATGGCTGATTCTAGAGAGGTAGACTCCATGCCCTCTATCTTAGGAGACCCTGTTCTTGGTTTTCTTATCGACAAAGCAACTTCTTCCACAGGCGTGGGGGTTCTTTCCCTTATGGATTTTCCTCCTCTCTACTACTCCACAAGGTCTTCTACACAAGAGGGGGGTGTTTTTGCCACTAGGTTGCGTAAGGTTTTCCAACCTACTTCCCACTCATGAGGATCATTAGCTGGAGTATTCAAGGGCCTTGGTGGCATCCCTCATCAATGCCCCCGCAGGCAGCTAGTTTGTAATTAGCTTGATCCAGGTGTGGGGTCCAATTGATATTCTTTTTTTTTTTTCCCAAGAAAAAGACTTCTATTAAGTAAGAAAAAAAACCCGCGAGAGCAAGCTCAAAGCGAAATACATCATGAAATCATGAGGATAAATAAAAACCCCCTCAGAGTGAGGTGGAAAACAACCAAGGCTGAGGCTGAAAGTGCCACCTCAACCCTGTAGTAGTTTCACAGAAGAAAGGAGAATCCTTCCATTCCTTGAAGAAAGAAGCCCTCCTAGCTGAGGCTGCACGGGAGTCCCCCTGCATACCCGTCCATACGGCCATCAAAGTATGTACGATGTCTGTCCAGATACTAGCCAATGTATGCGAGGGATGAACCTGAGTACCCTCCAAAGCCTCTATGCATCTGGTTCTCCAAATATGCCAGGATGCTATGCTCGCTAGAATCTCCCAAGAAGTATCCACAGAGGCATGTACAGCTGTGAAAGGAAGGTGTGGTACCACATCCAACGAACAGGACTCAATCCGATGACGTCGAACCGAAATGGCCCGAGAGGAGTCAACTCCCTCATAGAAAACCTGAGGTCCTGTAAGAGAAAGCCAAGCCACCGAGCCCCATGTCATAAAAAGTGGGGAATGGGCAAAGTGACTGAAAATCCTAGCTACCCCCATCCAAATCATCCTCGCCTGTCTGCAATCCCATAAGCAATGCTGAATAGACTCCGAAGCAGAAAGGCATCGAGGGCATGTAGGGTCGGCTCCGAACCTGGACCTCCAAAGGTTCACTGCAATCCCTCCATGGATAGAAAGCCAAAAGAAGATAGTGATCTTTCTATTCCTGTGGGATTTCCAGAGCCTCCTCCAGAAGCACCTCTGCTGATCCGCAGTAATACCAAAAGTCTCCCAATGAGGAACTCTAGAGGGTCTCCAACCTCTACTACTGAGCTGAAATGTCCTGGCATTACTGACCGTGTAACGAAAGAAGGGGATGCTCTTCTCTCGATGCCCTGCATCAATCCACTCCCACTCTCCGGGGTCCCACTGCAAATACCTGATGGGAACTGCCCCATAGAGCCAGAGCCTCCAAGACCCGGTGGAGAGTAGCCGGGGGTCTGGGTCTAGGAACCACTCTAAATCTGATCCCTGCATCAAAAGACCTACAACCCTGATAGGCTGAAAAGCAGACTCAAGCAAGATGTCCTCTATGGACCTGAGCAATCTGCCACCATCCTGGACACTAAAAACCAAAGCATCCTCCTGTGCATCTCAGAAGGCCAAAACCTGAAGTGGAACCCCGCCTCTCGAAAAAGTACCTGCCCAAGTGGAGGAAGTGAGTGGCATATCCTCTGTGTCTACCCAAACCTCTGGAAGGGCTGCCTCAATCTGCAAGATCCTCCCTGCACTCCCTCTGAGATGTCCTGTCAACCTTGATTTGGTCTCCTCTGGAAGCCTGCGGAAAGCTTTCCAAGACCCCATAGAAGAAGCAGGTCCCCTCTCCCACCTAGACCACTGCATGTAGAGTGAGACACCCAGTGGTCTGCCATGATCATCTAAAATACTGTCATTCCACATGATGGGTTGCCTATCAATCTCTTCCCGAGAGGAAGGAGGAATCCTCCGAAGAGTGCTTCTAAAACTGGCCCAAGCTTTCAGAATGGCAACCATGAGAGGGGACGAAGGTGACCTGAGGTGTGCTGTGGTGAAGATCCATCTAACACTGCTCATCCAGTCTCCTCCTGAAGAAGGTGTGCACCTCTGTATGCTGCTGATAAGAAAGTCCTTCCACGGTTCCTGCCCTGGCATAAGTCCCCGCACCACCATCTTGCAAAGTAAAGCTCTGCACTGTAAATCTAGATCAATAATATTGAGACCCCCTTCCTGTGTAGGGAGGATGAGGGTCTCCCAAGCCACCCTGGCTAAGGCATCTGCTGTGCCATCAAGCCCACTCTAGAGAAAGTTTCTGATCGGTCTTCTGAGCTGAATGATGCAATCCCTAGAACGGCACCAACATGAACAAACAAACCAGGCTGTGGCCAAGAGGACCTGGTTGACCACCACAACTCTAGAGGCAAGATCCAGCTTAGCTGAGCTCCAAAAAAGAAGCTTCCTTCTGATGCTCTCCAAAACGGGAGCAAACTGCTGCGTGGTAGAAATATCCAAGCCGACCTGGCAGCCCAAATCCCTGATAGGCACACCCCTCTGAACCCAAGTGAATCCTATGTCAAGCCCCCAAACTGGAGTGTCCTCATCACTGATCCAAAAGCCATTGGATTTATGCCAATTTATCTGCGCCCCTGCCGCCAAGCAAAATAAATCCAATGCTGTCCTGAAAGAAGTGAGCGTCTGTGGAGTGGCATCCAAGTAAACTGCTATGTCATCAGCCAACTCACTGTCAAGTAGCTCCTCTTCCCTTTTGATGGAAAGTCTCAGCCCAAAGATGTCAGCTTCAGATCTAACATAGATACTCATAGCTTCGGCCACGAACAAAAAAAGGAAAGGAGCAAGGGGGCATCCCTGACGGACTGATCTCGAAATCTGAAATCTCTCACCCCTTACCCCACCAATAAGTACCTGGCTGTGGGTTGATCTGTACAAAGAGGAAACACCTCTGATCCAAGCATCAGTAAAGCCAAAGCGTAGAAGGGTGCCCTCCAAAAAACCCCAATCTACTCTGTCATAAGCTTTTTCAAAGTCCAAAAGTAGAATGGCAAGATTCTGGCCACTCTGCATGGCTCACTCTGAAGCTTCCCAGAAAGAAAAAATGTTATCAAAAATGCTTCTGCCATGCACAAATCCCGTCTGAGTGTCATGAATGAGATCAGGGAGAAGTGGCTGCAATTGGAGGCTGATAGCCTTGGTCAGAATCTTGTAACAAGTCCCCAGAAGTGTGATAGGCCTCCACTGAGACACTAAATTTCTGCTACCTCCTTTTGGGATAAGGTGGATGAGACCCTCTGTAAGCGACCCAGGTATCTCGCCAGAGTCCCAAATGGCTTGCAGGGCTGAAGTAATATAGTCTCCAATCATATCCCAAAATGCAATGGAAAAAGACGGGGTAAGGCCATCTGAACCTGGGCACTTGCCCTTGTGAAGGGCTGAAAGTGCAGTCCTGAACTCTGTGTTGGTGAAAGGTGCGTCGAGTAGAACATGCATACCCGGATTCACCAACACAGGGATGCTCTGCCAAATAGCCTGTCTAGCATCCTCTCTATCGTGTGTCTCAGGATCAGCAGTAAGAAGGAATAAACCAGAAAACCTAAAACAAAGAATAACCACAAGCTTTGGTGTTATCAACACCAGCAAACATGCCTTATCTCATGAACTTGTGCGGAGCTCAATGTCCAATTTCGCAAACACAGCTCTCCAAAAATGCCCAGTAAACTCAAACTTTAATTCAGAGAACAAGAAACATCTATGGCACTTTTTCTTAGAAAATATCGGTTTGAAACTTGCAAATTTGGCCCCTAATGCAAGCAAAAAAGAAATACATGAGAGCCTAAAACAAAGAATATCCACACGTCTGATGGTGTCAGCAATAGCACCAAACGCTTATTTGGGTGAACTTAAGTAGAAAGAAAGAAAGAAAGTCTATTAAAGTCTTCGGAAGACCTATGGGTCTATGAGACTGTGAAAAATCTGGTACAAATGAGCTGTGGTAGTGGAGCTACTAAACGAGCATCCACACCGATGCAAAATGCAAAAATGCAGAATGGTCGTACTAAGTCCTAATACATTATAGTCATGTCAATGGTGGGACTATATATCAATCTCAGCATCATCATCAACATCATCATCAGCAGCAGCAGAAGGACATCAAGGTGGATGAGGCAATGGGGGCATGAAATTGGTGATGGAGTGTTGTCGGCCGCTCAAAGGTTCAATCCTGGCACATCTCCTGGTTATAGCTCTACGTCTAACCAGGGCTACTGTGACCCCCGTCGGTCGGGCTCGGACTCTAAACAATGACGAGGTGTCCCCAAGTGTGATCTGTGTGTCAACCCTCTGTCTGAGCTGTCGGGCCATAGGCTCCAGATCACGGTCATGTCGAGGCCTCATCTCGTGGCAGTCCATGTGATCTGGCTGAAAGAACTCCGTGATAGAGCTCTGAGAGGGATCAGCCAAGAAAAAAGTCTACTCCTATCTCCGTGCTCAAAGTATCCTCTCGCAGTGTCTGAGTACCTCATGAATGAAACCTACCAAACACCGTTGGTCTAGGTAGAAGAGGATTTAGGCCAAAATCCCATGGCTATCTATGGAGAGGCAATAGAAACGCCCTTGGATCTCATAGTAAATAGGACACCAGAAGATGAGGTGCTCCTCTGTCTCAACCTCCTACATGTCACACAATGTGCATATGCGCCTCTCCCTGGGTAGTCGCTCTGCTCTGCCGCTCTCGATACGAAGTCTGTGTGAAGAGACCCAGAACTGCCCAAGAGAGATCCTCAGTGAGTGGGATAGGTAAATCTGCATGTATCATGGTGGGTCAATGAAACCCTCCATTGTGATATGTAAGAAGTGATCTCCGTAGAACCTAAGCTTCACTGGGAGCAACCAGCTCCGAAATGTGTGTAGCTGTAATAGATCCTCACGGATAACCTGGTTGACCTCATGTGATAGGAGGGGAGAAAACGGAGCAACCATGTTGTATTGGAAGGGAGGTAGTCTATCCATGTGGAGCCCCAGTCGCTCAAACCATCTCTTTGTGCGTGCATACCAACACCTCTGGTCCCACTTGCTGCAAGTGCCACTGAAGAGCACAAAGCTAGATGGTAGCCTGCTATGCCCAAAGGTGTAATCCCCATACTCCGTGGCTCTATACAAATACATGATGACCTGAAATGCAGCATCTAGCTGTAAAAAGTGTGACCCAAACTCCGCCTGAATGGTCTGGTGAGGAACCCGCCTGAATGGTCTGGTGAGGAACGGATGGCTTACCACGAATCATCCGTGATAACATGATTTTCATCATTTTCATGAACACAGCTCTTCACAATTGGCCAGTAAGCCTTTTTTTTTCAAGAAAAGGACTTCTTTAAAGCATGAAAGAAACTCGTGAGAGCAAGCTCAAGACGGGAATACATCAAGCAAGCATGAAAATGAACACCTGAAAGAAGAATAACAAATAGCTGCTCCGAGAAAACAAGATAGAAACAAAGGCTAAGGCTGAAAATGCCACCCCAACCTTGATGCAGGCTTGAAGAAAAAGGGGGAGACCCCTCCATTCCCTAAGGAAATTAGCCCTCCTAGTAGAGGCTGCCGTTAAATCCCTTGCATGCTCACCTGGGTGGCCATCAGTGCGTGTATAGTATCTGTTAGATAAGGGCCAAGGTGTAAGAAGGATGGACTTGAGACCGATCCAAGGCCTCTATGCATCTGGCTCTCCAGATATGCCACACAAAATGCTCGCCAATATCTCCCCAAAAGAATCTACATAGGATGAACAGGCTACTCATAGCTTCAACCACAAACCAAAAAACAAAGGAAGCTAGAGAGCATACCTGATGGTCTAATCTACAGATCTGAAATCTCTCTCCCCTTACTCCCCTTATAAGCGCGTGGTTGTGGGATGATCTGTACAAGGAGGAAAGCCCTCTAATCCATGCATCTAAAAATCCAAAACGAAGAAGGGTGCCTTCTAATCCCAATTTACCTTGTCATATGCTTTCTCAAAATCCAAGAGTAGAACGGCCAGCCTCAACCTGCTCTGTATGGCCTGTGATCCAAAGCCTCGCAAAATGAAAAGACATTGTCAAAAATGATTCTACCATGCACAAAGCCTGTTTGCATATCATGAATACGATCTAGAAAAAAAGCTGCAAACGCAAGCTGGTTGCTTTGGCCAGAATTTTGTAGCATGTGCCCAAAAGAGTGATTGCCCTCCATTGTGACACAAAATTTCTGCAACCCTCCATTGGGAATAAGATGAATGAGACCCTCGCATAAATCCATATCCCAAAAATCGAAAAAGGAGAGGGTGAGAGTCCATCTGAACCCAAGCACTTGCCCTTATGAAGGGCAAAAAGTGCAGTCTTGAAATCCATATAGGTAAAGGGTGCATCAAGTGAGACTTGCATATCTGGTTTAACCAACACGGGAATACACTACAATGTAGCATGTCTAGCATCATCTCTATCCACTATGTCAGAATCTCCTGAAAGTAAGGAAGCATTAGAATCAATAGCTATACGCATGACAGCATCCAAATCTAACTACAAAACCCCGTCTGAGTCAATCAGCTATGAAACAATCTCTCTACTATGTCTCGGACCCAAAGTAGAGAAGAAGTGCTTATTGACTTTACCTCCCATCTGAATCCAAGAAGACTCTCATGTATGAAAGACATACTCTGCTCTCCAATCTAATAGTATCTGCTGATGAGCCCTTGGTGCAATAAGGTGCTCCTGTATCCAAGCATCTATAGGCTATTTCCGCTCCTTCCCTTGAAGGGTTGTCAACCGCTGACAGAGACCAACCTTCTATTTGAGAATCTCACGTCTCTTAGTGCTAGCGATCGAATGATGGAAATCCCCCTGCATATGAAAACCCAAATCTACAAAGCTACCTCTGTGAAATCCTCCCCTGCATGAAAGGCATTCAAAATCTTGATACTAGCAGAGCGCCCTATCAAGCGAGGCTCGGAAACCATCAAAACCATAGGAAAATGATATGAGGTGGAAGCCCTGAAAGAAATGCAAATGAAGCCACCTCTATCCAATGCCCAATCATCAACATAAAATTTATGAATGCGTGTAAGAAATAGGCATTTGAGTTCTTGTGTTTGACCAAGAGTACAAGAGTGACTGTGGCTGAGTGTGAAAGGCATACTAAACCAAAAAAGGAAGGCATAACCGAGACCAAGCCAGGGGCAGTAGGAACACACCAAAAGCTTCCTTATGTCTTTGGGCAATCTCTAGCAAAATGCCCGAAGATGTTGCATATCTGACATTGATCCTTCCTGCCCACAATCTCGACTCAGCCAAAAAAAGAGAGCCATCTAGGCACTGGAGCATGATGTGATCATCATAAATGTTAGGGTCAGAGGCAATGACCCGAACTCTAGGTACCCCATCTAATCTGATCACGTCTGCTGGCTGAAGAAGGCAAACTAGGGAGGGGGGAACCTCACTAACCACTCAAATGAAGGTCCGATCATAGCAAGGAGCCGATGGTACACCTCGAGCAGATCTGAAAATCTGATGAAAAGAGACATCATTTGCTTATCCTTTAGGAAAATGTTCCTAGAACCAAGCGATAAGGGGCTGACAATGAGCACAGCGCTCGCAAGTCCAGGAGTGTCAAAAGCCACTTGAAAGAATCCTCGTCCCAAAAGTTGAATGTCATTGAGGCACAAGGCGAGGTCCAAAGGTAAGGCCGCAAGCTTCCAATCTCTAGCTTGTGATCTGGAAGGATAGGACCCATGGATGCGTGCGAAGAGGGTCATGGAAGTCTCAAGCTCCACACCTTTTTGTAGCTATAACTATAGAAATACGATGCAACAGAGAGATCGTTTGACAACAACGATAGTACAATAGCCAAAGAATAGACACGACAGAGCATAATAAAAATTTCGTATCAGATACAACTCATGGTGTTGTCCACCCATGCACTCTCCAGTAGAGCTTTGTTGATGGCGATCTAGACAGACTCTGGATGGAGAAGGACTTGAGGTATGGGTATTGGCATTCGATGTTGAGGCTTGAGAAGTGGCCTTCTTATATACCCCTTCGTAGTAGACCGATTCCACCACATTGGTGGGCTGGCGGTGGCACATGCATATTGACTTAGCACATTGTGTGACTAAGTGTGAGGACGGTGGCACATGTTTGCTTGAATTTCGCCACTGGCCAAAGACCATTGACAACCGACCATCGATCACGTGTGCGTAAGCAAATTCACGCGCGAATGCTCGCGCGCATGCATTGGAGGGCATACCGTCGTGGACCGAGGCCTACCGACAAGCCCTGAACCCCACCCCTGGGAGTGTTGCCCCCACACCCCCATCAAGGGCGCTGCCCCTGAACCCCCGAGGAGTACGTTGTTCCTTCTACCATCTCCTAACCATCAAACGGTCACCATGAGACCTCATCTAGTGTCAAAACTAGGATCCTACCAATGTCAAGTGCTCACACCATGGCTTCTCCTAATAATGGGGGCCTTACAAAAGGGCACTATGGAACATTGGTGGTTACATATGAAAGGTGGGCATTGCACATATACCAACAATAACAACTCCTCTTTTGAAAAGATACACATTCTCGCGGCTGTTGGAAGCAGTCAAGGATTGACTAGGTGGGTTGTCATTCGCCAATCAATGGTGAAAGGCCCATTGAAACCATTGGAAAATCTGTCCGTCGTTAGGAGAGGGAAGGGAGAGCAAGAGATAGGGAGTCCTAAATGTGATCTAGGGGTAGGGATGAGGCTGAGAGGAGGATGAGGGGGAGAGGCTGAATGAGTGGGAGGGGCTTGAAGGGGGAGGGTTTAGGAGAGAGCTGAGGAGGGAGATGGAGAGGCTGAGTTGCGGAGAGGGAATGGCTGAAATGATGGGGGAAGAGGCTGAGAGGATCTGCCTAGAGCAAGGTGAGGAAGTTTGGGAACCATGAATTGAAGCTGCAAAGATTAGAGCCTCAGAAAAGAGGCTAAGGAAGTTGAAGTGTGCAGCTTGCAGGCGCAACAAGGAGCTGGAAAACAGTACAGAATATGAAGCGCAATCTCTGGCGAAGCATTCCCATCGAGCAGGCAGCAGATGTACATATCTGTACGGCAAGGTGTACGGCCTGCTGTACGGACTGAAGGACACCAAATCTGGCTGTACAAAGTGACAAAATCTGTACAGCTTTTGGCAGCAGCTGTGTATAGAATCAACTATGCAGGTCAGGGTTGAGGATGAAGGGAAGAAGGGCAGCAAGGGTGGGGAGAGGTAGAGCACGACGGGGAGCTGTAACTATTGAGATGAGGCGAGTAGACTTAGCTTCTCTACTACTAACAATTTTAATTGGTAAGCCATGTATGCTAAACAACGTTTCCACAAACAAGTGGGTAAGACGAAAGGAGGAAATGTTTCCCCTTGTAGGCATAAACCGTGATACATGGTGAGTCAACGCACAATCACCCCACTTGCATCACGCCCACAAGAGGTTCCTAGTAGTCCTACCACAAAATCCATGGAATTACTTTGCCCTGTTGACAATTTTGAACATATCAACATCAACCTTAATCTTAGGCTAGAAGCTAGAAGATAGGTTTTTGTCTAGATCCACAGTTCTTTGCACCCCTGTGGGATCTACATTAGGGCTATCATGCCAAAGCTAGCCTCTAGGTCATTATTAACATTGAAGAAAAAAAAAACAAAAGGCATCAATAATCAAAGCAAGCCTGATTCTTTCCATCAGTCCAGGCACAAAGCTCCTGTCAGAGTCGTAATATATTCCAGAATCTATCCTCTAACCCATTTTTCATTATCACCTTCAAATGTCAAGGCAAACATGCAGAAATATTCCACAGGTTTTGATATTCAATGGAACATTCTTGCCATTGACAGTCCTATCCCTACATTAAATACAAACAAACTAAAACGTTCATCCCATGGCCTTAAATTAGAAATAAATTGTGACCACAATTATAGAATAACGGCCTAGTCACATTTTCAAAACCGTTACAACCGAACACATAATGGATTCAGTACAAGCTCCAGCTTACATCCATACAGGCAAGGGAAAATGCCATGTCCTGCCATAGATGTTGTAGGCCATCATCATCAGACTGCGGATAGTCATTAGATTCTGATCCAGATTCTTCAAAATCCTCCAACCCAGAAGAATTCGCCAATGTCTCATCAGGTTGCATTCGTTTTTCTAGCTCATAAGTGGAACTCTTCTCACAGTCAGTTTCTTGCTTATCATTCAGACCTGATGTACACCTTACTTCAGTATGAGTATTAACGCTTTCCAGACGTGCATCGCCTATCCTGTTTTCCATATCATCTCTTTCCATGAAAGGCACAACTTCGGATTGAATTTGCGCATTTTGAAATTCACTTGAAATCAGGTCTATTTCATTATCCCCTGTGTATTTGGCTACCCCTATTTGGGTGGACGAAGTTTGGCCATTATTCTGAAGAGGTGAAAATTCTGCAGCATACCCTGATCCTGAAGACTCACTGATTTTCACTCCATGCAGGGCCAGCTTTTCTAAAGCAGAGCTGAATATTCTGGTTACAGAATCTCCTTGGCATCTCAGTTGAAAGCACATACTTAGCGATTCAGGGCACTGCCGACCATTTTCTGCTTGATAAGTTCCTGGACAACTGGGGAAGGGAGTATAAGTACCATCAATGAGTGGATTTGCAACATCCTCATAATTTCTGTGTGCATCAGGAATTACTCCCATTGACGTGTGCCCTAAGGAAGGAAGGCTACAAACTGATTCAGGCCTTCCCATCAAGAAGTACTTCGGGGAGGGTGAGGTACTCCCTTTGGTTGGTAAATTCAACATTTTCTGGATGTCGTTGCAAGTACTTTGACGGAGCTCACTATACTTTGCCACATCATCTGTCACGCTACCATACTTGTTACAGATCTTTTTCTTTGTGTGCTTGGTGCCTGTTAAGAGATCACTCAGTTCTTAGATTTATGAAGTTAACTATCATACAGCATACACATATATGGATGCATAACAACTCAACTCCAACCAATAGATTGACAACCAGAATTCTGTGAGACATGATTAAAGACCAAAAAGGAATTAAGTGATCCATTTCTGATATCATAACCAACCAGAAACGGATTGCCAATGAGAAAAAGAGGCAATGCACAAGCAGTAATTATGTTGCACCAGCTGAGAATGCTAATGCTTCACCATCTCATGCAAATTTTGCACAAGAGGGAAAGGATTTTGTATTTACTGCATTTTAATACAGATTTGGTGTTAGGGGGGATTCAGTTGCATTTGATGCTTCACATGCTTCATCTGGTGATTCTACATGTGCTGCCATAGATACTTGGTATCTAGATAGTGGTGCATCGAAGCACATGACTCACACAAAAGAGTGGTTTGAAGAAATCAAACCTGTTTATAGCAGGCAAGTTACTTGTGCTAATGCATCTTAGGACATCACAGGAGTGGGAGATGTTCTCATCCTTCTAGATTCAGGAAAGAAAGATGTCTGGTATGTTCTTGACTTGAGGAAAAATCTTATTTCAGTTCCATCCATGGCCCATGATCAGCTCACGCTCGTGGAATTTCAAGATGATCAATGCAGGATCAACCCTACAATCAGCATGCTTTGGTTATTGTGTATGCTACTCCTGGTGATTTATCGCATGCCAGGTTTGATCATGCGCATCACAGAGCTTTGGCATACTTGCATAATCATAATATAGTTGAAGGTTTGCCAAAATTACAGCAGCCCGCTCAAGAGGTGTGTGAAGGGCGTGCACTTGAAAAGTTACATCGCCTACCTTTCAAAAAGGATGACCCAGGTTCAGTAAGAGCACACAAGGTTTTGCAGATTGTCCATAGTGATGTTTGTGGACCAATGAATGTAACTACCCATAGAGGGTATTGGTACTTTGTTACATTCATTGATGACTATTCCAGGTTCATGTGGATTTTTCTCATGAAATGCAAATCTGAAGTGAGAACAAGACTCTCATGGAGATGACACCGTGTATGCTGAGATTTAAGAAAATATCAAGAGCATTTTGGAGTGAGGCAATAGTTACAGCCACATATATTCAGAATCAATGCCCTGCACAAGCATTGGTTGACAAGATGCCTTGAGGCATTTTATGGCTACAAGCCCAAGGTGAATCATTTCTAGGTATTTGGGTCAGTTGCATATGCTTTGGTACCGGCTTGGAATCAATCCAAGCTTGATGCTAAGAGCACTAAATGCATATTTGTGGGTATAGCTACCAGGTTGGGTAGGATTTTATATCCGACCTCTTCCTCCCGTCGATGATTGCTCTTTTTGCCCTTCACAAGGGCAGGTGTCCAGGCTTAGATGGACTTACCCCTTCTTTTTTCTGGCTTTTTGGGACCAGATCGGGCATCAGATTACCGCGCCCTGCAGGGCTCTTGGGACTCAGGTGAGATGCCGGACTCACTTACAGAGAGTCTCATTCATATTATCCCAAAAGGGGGTTGCAGGAATTAAGTGTCTCAGTGGAGACCTATCACTCTGTTGGGCACTATTTGGCGAAAGCAAGTAGCCTACGTTTGCAGCCCTTCCTTCCAGATCTTATACATGATACGCAGACAAGCTTTGTGCATGGTAGAAGCATCTTTGATAACATCTTCTCATTCTGGGAGGCTTCTAATTGGGCCATGCACAATAGTCATAGGCTAGCCATTCTACTCCTGGACTTTGAAAAAGCATATGACAAGGTAGATTGGGGCTTTCTAGAGGGAACCCTTGTTCGCTTTGGATTTTCAGATGCATGGATCAAAGGGGTGTCCGCTCTTTACAGATCAGCCCACAACTAGGTTCTTATTAGTGGAGTCAGGGGAGACAGGTTTCAGATTAACATATCAGTTTGGCAGGGATGCCCATTAGCCCCCTTTCTCTTTTTATTTGTGGCTGAAGCTATGAGCATCTATATTAGAGCTCAAGCTCATATTATTGGGCTGAGGCTGCCGTTGAGGCAGGAGGAGTTGTTGGATAGTGAGCTGGCAGATGACACGGTGGTTTTCTTGGATGCGACACCATAGGCACTCACCTCTTTCAAGACCGGTCTAGATTTGTTTTGCACTGCAGCAGGGGCTCATAGAGGAGGTCTATGTGCAGCAGCCCCAAGGTTTTGTGTTGGAGGGACAAGAGCACAAGTTATGCAAGCTGAAAAAGGCATTATATGGGCTCAAGCAAGCACCTCGTGCATGGAATCACAAGATACATCAGTTTCTGCTGTCCCAGGGCTTTGTGAATATACATACGGAGCCCAACCTCTATATTCTGCAAGAAAACTCAGATTTGGTCATTCTTGTGTTCTATGTGGATGGCATTATACTCACTGGCAGTAATTTGCAGAAAATGCAGCAGTGAAGTCCGTCTTATGTCAGACATTTGACATGACAGATCTGGGATTACATCACTATTGTCTTGGCATTGAGTTTTTGCAGACCCAAGGGGGTATCAGCATGTCACAAACAAAGTATTCCAAAGGCCTCTTGCAGAAATTTAAAATGGAGCATCGTAAACTTGTGCACTCCATTGGAAAAGGGAATCAAGCTGAGTAAGCATGATGAGGCTGAAAAGTTTGATGGCACACTCTACAAGCAGCTGGTGGGTAGCCTTATCTACTTATGTTCCACTAGACCAGACATTGCCTATGCCACAAGGTTACTCTGTTAGTTCATGCATTGTCCCACAGTCACGCATTGGAATGCAACAAAAAGGGTTCCCAGATATGTACATGGTACACTCTCTTATGGGCTGCATTATGCTCCAGATAGTGAAATTTTAATGAGTGGTTTTTCAGACTCAGATTGGTCAAGGGACATTGATGACCGCAAGTCCACTTCAGGTTATTGCTTCTCATTGAGCTACGCGTGCATATCATGGCTCAGTAAGAAGCAAAGCCACCTCTCTCTCTCCTCCAGGCTCCAGTGAAGCTGAATATAAAGCGGCAAACGTAGCCACTATGGAATGTATGTGGTTGAGGAAGCTATTGCATGATTTGCATCATGCTCACGATGGTGAGGCATCTCCGATCTTTTGTGACAACCAGAGTTGCATTGCCATTGGCAACAATCATGTCTTTCATGCTCACATGAAATACATTGAAAATCACTATCATTATGTGCGGGATTGTATTCAGGATGGCTTCATTGATCTTACATATTGTTCTGTTAAACAAAGAGAGAGTAGGAGAGACAAAGTGTTGAAAGTAAGTTGCAATAGATGAAGTGAGTAATACAAAAGCAGGGAAAGGTTTTGTCTAAGTGACAAAACCTTATCCTTCACTAACCCTAGTTAGTGAACTAATTGGGATTAGGGAGAAAAACCTCTAAAGAGGGAAAAGTGCCCCTGACCTACTTATTGGTCACTGCTAGAATATAATAATAATTCTAACACCCCCCTGCAGTGCCAATGTCATGTACAAGGAAATGATCAATCACCAAAAGGAGATACGTTTAGGGCACTGCGAAATGCCTCAAACTTTTCGTGTGAAAGTGCTTTGGTGAAGATGTCTGCAACATTGTCATGTGTTGACACATAGATCATACTAATCTCTCCTGCATGCAACTTCTCTCTAACATAGTGATAGTGAACCTCAATGTGCTTCATACGAGCATGAAACACAGGATTCTTTGCCACTGCTATAGCACTCTGACTATCAGTGAGAATTGGAGAAGGACCCAATGAAAGATGAAGATCAGCAAACAAATGACGCAGCCAAACACATTCAACTATCGCTGTGAAAGCTAATCTTTGGGCTGTGCATATACATGCTCACCTGAGAAACTGAAAACTGAATATCAGGTCATGTATTGCAGAGATAAATGAGGCATCCAAAAGCCTGGCTATAGAGTGTGACATCAATTGATTCACCTGCATCATGCATTGTAAGTTTCAGCCCCGACTCCACGGGAGTGGACATAGGCTTGCAATCATGCATGTTGAATCTGTCCAAGAGCTTTTGAACATACTTGGACTGAGACATAACAATGCCACGTTTCTCTTGAATAAACTGGATCTATTTGGAATAAACTGGATCCCCAAATAGAAATGTAACAAGCCCAAGTCTAACATATCAAATGTAGCTTTCATTTTTATTTTTTATTTTTTTGCAAAAAAAGGAAGAAAAACCGTTAGAGCAAGCTCCATACGGGATACATCATGCAATGCACGAAAAGCTCAAGAGCCAAAAAGAAAGGATTGAGGCTGATAGTGCCATCTCAATCCGGTAGAAACCTCTGAGAAAAAGGGAGAACCCCTCCAAACTCGAAGAAATATAGTCCTTCTAGAAGAGGCTGCCCGTGAAGAGCCCTGCATGCTAGCCCATATGGCTATCAAAGTGTGAATCGTGTCAGTCCAAATACCCATGAACACCTGTGATGGGTGTATCTGGGTGCCATCCAAGGCCTCAGTACATCTGGCTCTCCAAATGTACCAAGAGGAAATGCTAGCCAAAATCTCCCAAGAGGTGTCCACTGAAACATGAGAAGCTCTGAAGGGAGTAAGTGGTACATCCTGCAGAGAGCAGGGCTCTACCACCTGCCGGCGGACCGAGAGTGCCCAATAAGACTTTGAAATCTGCAATTACTTCTTCATTTGATCCGATGAGCAGCATGTCATCTACATAAAGAATGATGACCAAAATATCCCCCCCATCCTTCTTGATATAGAGGGTGCTCTCAGTTGGACTATTGTGCAGACCCTTGTTGGTTAGAAAGGCATCAATTTTTACATACCATGCACGTGGGGCTTGTTTCAGCCCATACAAAGCCTTATTCAGCTTGCATACCTGATGTGCATTTCTTGAAATTTCAAAGCCCGGAGGTTGTTTGACATAAACCTTTTCCAACAAGTCTCCATTAAGGAAAGCTGTTTTAATGTCCAACTTATGAACATTTCATTCAAAATTTGCAGCCATTGCTATAACTGACCTGATGGTGGTCATCCTGGATGTAGGAGCAAAAGTCTCCTCATAATCTATGCCCTTTTTCTGAGCATATCCTTTTGCAACCAGCCTTGCCTTGTACCGATCAATGGACCCATCTGGCTTTCCTTTGACTTTAAAAACCCAACGTGTACCTATGGCATTCTTGCCTGGTGGCAAATCCACGACATCCCTAGTCTGATTTTTATGAATGGACTACAATTCATCGTGCATGGCATTCATCCAATGCACATTATCCTTTGCTTCTTCAAATGTCTCAAGCTCCTCCTCATCAAGAAAAGTACCTGCATAAGCTGATTCAACTTCAGCAATTGTTTCTTAAGGTCTTGAAGCTTTGTGAGGTGAGAATTCATGGAATCTTCCTCCTCCATATGTGTATGGGAAAGTTCTCGCTTCAGAAAGGAAACCCTGGCATCATTTCTTGCTGCAAACATACTCTCTAGTATCTCCCAAGCCGCCATAGATGTCTTGCATGACCGAATATGAGGTATAATGAACCTCTTCACAGAAAGAGAAATTACTGAAAGAGCTTGTGCATCTCTAGAGTCCCATCTTTTCTGCTCTGCTATGGGAGCTCCTGGAGCGGCTGCTCCAACTACTTGTGCTGCATTTGTACCTCTACCCCTGCCTCCAACTGTAGGAGTGACAGGTGTAGTCGTTGTATCTGGTCTTGCTTCATCTCCATTGACATAATCCCAAAGATGTCTACCAATAAAGATATTGCGAACCATGAAACTCCACAAGGAGTAGTTGGTGCCATCCAACTTATCCTCCTATGTGAGAACCCCGAACACCTCATTGGAGTTGTTCTGAGCCGTTTTCACCAAATAATCTCAAAAAAAAAAAAACATCAAACTGATCAAGTGCAATTCCTTGCTAGGATATAAAATGCACAAGTAAAATCTGCAAAGAAAAATCTGCCCACAGTGACAAATACTGTTAACAGCCTGTCAAAGGCTCAGAGTGCACTTCAACTATCCTACAAATGTTCTCCAAAACTATCTGCAAAACTCCCAAAATGCTTTTACACTGCCAAATTGTATCCGAATGCCAAAAGCCCCAATTTCTTCAGGGAAATTGCATCCAAAAGAGGGCAAATTGCCTGAAAGCCCCAAAGATGCAAGAAATTGCAGTGCAAAACTAAAAGCCCTAAATTTTGAGCTGAAATTGAGCCAAATTTCACCCAAATAGTAAATCTCCTGCAAAATCCCCAATTTCTTGGCCAATCTTTGCAATTTGCTTGCAATGTGTGCCAAAAAATGGACAAAAGCCCCAAACTTGCAATGTGTCTGCAAATGATTCAAAAGTCCCAATTTCTCTGCAAACAGACATACTTGCAAAAAACCAATGCCCTTTGCAATGCAAAATGCCCCAAATTTTATAACCAAACAATGGCTCTGGGCAAAAATGCCTGACAAAGACTACCTGCTCAGAAGACCTGCAAATGCACCGAAAGAAGTACGGACTCCTAGAAATAAGTACGGACTCCTAGAAATGTACAGAATGCAGGAGTGTGTATGGAATCTGTACTGTGTATGAATACCTATACGGTGCGCTGACAACAAATATACGGAACAGTACGACCGAACTGACTACGGGTCAGTCGTATTGTTGTACGACGGAATGCAATAAGGGATCCGTGCTGGCGGCACGAATGTGCGGCTATTGTATGGATATCGCATGTACTGTACGGATGGCAGGTACAGACTGGCGACTTGAATGCAGGGCCAAAGTACGGACGTCGTACAATGTACTGACGGAAGATTGCGCATGTACAGACGAGCAGGCACAAACATAAGGCGGCTGATGCACAGCATGTGTACGAAAGGTACGGGCAATGTACAACATGTGTACGGAATGTACGGGCGATGCACAACAGTTGTACAGACGAAAATCCATACAGTCGTACGGAGTATACGGACGTGCAGGAGTGGGAGCTGGAGGTCGAGCTTGCGGGCAATGGAGCAATTGAAGCACGAGCTGTTGAGCAGGGAGCAGGTCCGGGAAGAAGACTCTACTCTGATACCAAATGTTAAAAAAAGAGAGAGTAGGAGAGACAGAGTGCTAAACGTAAGTTGCAATAGATGAAGTGAGTAATACAAAAGCAAGGAAAGGTTTTGTCTAAGTGACAAAACCTTATCCTTCACTAACCCTAGTTAGTGAACTAACTGGGGTTAGGAAGAAAAATCTCTAAAAAGGAAAAAGTGCCCCTAACCTACTTATTACATTACATTGGTCACTGCTAGAATATAATACTAATTCTAACATGTTCCACTAAGGACAATGTGACAGATATCTTCACGAAAATCCTGTCAGCGCCTCTCTTCACATGTCATCGACATGGCTTGGGGATCAGAGACATTCAAACAATGTCAAGGGGGTTTGGTAAAATGATATTGTTTTTCTCTGTGCTCCCATAGGTTGCTATATCCATATGTCGATGAATTTGTGCAACCATGGTACTTTAGGTACTTCAGGTACTTCTGAGATCATTCCAGAGTACTTCAGCCATATCATTGAGGGGGAATTTGTAGAGATATACGATGATATGGTGGTGTAGGATAGACTAGGACTTAGTCTCTTTTGTGTGTTAGTACTTGAACTATTTATACCAAGTACTTGTACTTCATTTGGTTGAACATTTCAGTTGGAGTTCACTTGTGTTCTCAATACATCTCCATTATCGTTCCTACAATTAGTCCCATAATCATAAGTACACTTGTGGAAGCCTTATATGTATGGCATAGTTTGAAGACCTCCTTGCATAATAAGAAGAAGAATGGTAGATTGCAGCAAGGTCATTATGCATCATCTACTAGGAAAAATGAAGGGAGAGGTGAAAATATGTTTGTAATGCTGCATATGTTGAACGCCATTTCGCATAAGGAAAAGATTAAAGATGTATGGTAAATGGACTTAGGTGCATCAAACCACATGAGCTGTTAGGAAGAGTGGTTTGCTAATATGCAACAGCTTGAGAGGTTTGGCTTTGTTGAGACAAGTGACGATACATGCCATACAATTGAGCATGTTGGCAATATTCCTTTGAACAAGCAAATGGGCAAAAAGAAGTACCTAGATGATGCTAAGAACTTGGTTTGCAACAAAGATATTGCAAGAGGATGCAAAGATGGCAGGATGTTCACCTTGAATGTGGGCATGCCGAGTGTGGAAGCTACAATGTTTACAAAAGGACACGGAAATGTTACACACATAGAGATATGGCAAAAGTGGATTGGCCATGTGAATGTGCAGCGGCGGCTGAAGTTAATGCAGTCTAGAGGAATAGTTGCAAGTTTGCCCAAGTTCAAAGTTAAAGACATGGACAAGGTGTATGAAGTATGTCAATTTCGGAAACAAACCAAGAAACCCTTTCTGTAGGACATGGTTGTTAAGACACTCGTGTCTTATCGTAAGACACTTAAGACACTTAAGACACGTGTCTTACCTTAAGACACCTTTAGACACTCTTGTTTTTTTTTTTTTTTGGTGGGTGGGGAGTAACAACAACATTGAGTTTGACTTAGCCATGCTATCATCGATGGTGACTTTGGATCTAGCAGTGGTAGTGACCTCGTAGATTCGGATTAGGATGAATCTTCAGAGATTTGAGTCTTGAAAGTCGAAAGTTTCCTTTCAATTATATGTATCGAGATGCAGATTTCATTCATATCACATGTGACAAGATTCAATTGTCCATTTAAACCTTTAAGTACTCAATACTTGCGAGCTCTTGAGTCGCAAGTCTTAACTTTAAGTTTTAAGTCTTGAGTGACGAGTCTTGACTCTTAACTGCATTGTACAAGTGCCTTCTTGCATTGTTTAAGTGTAGCTTATTGTACTTCTAGAATCTAGCAACGAGCTATGCTAGCAAGTTGTACATTTGTATACTTATACATATATTATTCAAATATAATCACAATGGCGTGTCTTACGTGTCTTATCTTTAAGACACTTTAGACACTCGTGTCTGAAGCGTGTCTAACGTGTCGTGTCTTAACGTGTCTTACAACCATGCTGTAGGAAAGACATATAAGTTCAATTTAATACATTCAAATGTATGAAATCCCACAGGATACGTGGTCATTAAGTGGGAGCAAGTTTTATGTGACCTTTATTGATGATTACTCAATAAGGATTTGGGTATAGCTTATGAAGCAAAAATCTCAAGTTTTGAAATCATTTCAAAGCTTTTAAAGCCATGGTTGGAAATGAATGTGGCAAAGGATAAAAACCAAATGGAGGGGGTGAATACTTCTCATATGAGTTTGACAAATACTTGAAGGAGCATGGCATCAAAAAGCAATCCACATGTATATACACCCCATAATAGAATGGGGTTGCTAAAGGGAAGAATAAACATACTTCTGAGGTTGCCAGAGCCATGTTGACTAAGAGAAATATGCCCAACTATTATTGGCTAAGGCAATTCATATGGCTGTATATATTATGAACAAGACCCCCATTGCAACAATACATGATGTGACACCGAAAAAGAACTACACTAGGATGTTCACACTTTAGAGTTTTTGGTTGTGTTGCGTATGTGCATATTCAGGATGAGATGAGAACAAAGCTTGAGCCAAAGTCTGAAAATTTCATTCTATTAGGATGCTCGACTGGGCAAAAAGAGTATTTGTTGTTACAACCCTGTGACATGAAAGTTTAAAGTGAGCACAGATGTTGAATGCAAAAAGATGGAACGTTGGCATGCACTACCTAATGGAGCTGCTGAACGAAGGCTGAAAGGGATGTTGTTGGCACCAATGTACAGCAAGAGTCGTGCAGTTTAAGTGGACCAGGAGAGTCCTCTATTAGTGTTATGAAAGTGAGCCCTTGATCAAGGAGGCTGAGAGCGCTAATGAAGGGCATTGATTTGTTGAAAGAAAGTGTACATAAATCAAAAAATTCAATAACTACAGAGGGGAAGTAAAGATTGATGAGTCACATATGACTCTTGAAAAAAGTGTTGGTCACAGCTTTTGCAATGATGATTTGAGTGGTGCACAGTCCTTAGATGATGAGTTTGGCATACCCAAAGTAAGAAATCCCAGTGTGCAGAAAATGAGGCATACAAATGAGCAAAGTCTGCATTTATCAAGCAGGGTGAAGTATCAAGTGTAGAGGTTTCTCTTTCATTATGCATGCATGGCAAAAGTAATGCAGTGCTGAGCCTCTATGCTCGTGGTCACTTTGAATGGGAATCAATGATGGATGAAGAGATGGATGCATCCAAAAACCCCAGTAAGTCTACATGTTCCTAGATTGGAGCATACAAAATCATGGTCAAATAATACGTTCAATGGAGCTACAAATAGCACCACTAAAAAATTTACATTCATCTCAAGATGCTAGGATTGAGCATCATCAACTTTTGAGCTTTCATACTCCAAAGAATTTGATATTAATTGTATTTATTTCAAACTTTTAGCATTAAAGTCCCACAACCATACACATGAGTTTTCTATATGCGTTCCCACGAAAGTAAGAAGGAAAAAGCTTCCATACAAACTCGACTAAAGATATGCATTCTCTTATGATATTAAAGAGAATCAAAAACCCTTTAATAAGGCCACATATTCCTAAATTGAAAAAAACAAAACCTTATATAAACAAGGATTTTCCATGGAGCTACAAAGTGTACTAATAGAGACTGGCATGGTACTTGGGATCTAGTGCCACTGCCAGAGGGAAAGAAACCCATTGGGTGTAAATGGGTATATAGGATGCAGCCTCATGCTAATGGACAATGAGGAGGTATAAGGACACCCTTGTTGCCATATAATATGTGCAAACATATGGCATTGATTATGAGGAGGCATTCAGCCCAATTGCCAAGATGGCAGAGTTGTGATAGCTTTGACTGCATCAAAAGGATTGGAATTACAGCAAATGGATGTCAAGAATGCTTTCTTGAAGGGAGACTTGTATGAGGAAGTATATATGGAGCAGCCAACAGGGTATGTGCAGTTGGATGTACCACACTATGTATGTAGGTTAAAGAGAGTATTCTATGGGCTAAAACAAGCACCAAGAGCTTGGACTGAGAGAATAAGAAAGTTCTTGAAGGATGCAGGATTTCTGACCAATGAGGCTGATCATTCCTTGTATGTGCGAAAGACAAGTGCAAGAATGGTGGTGATGGTCATTCTAAGTGGATGACTTGATAATTACAGCAAGTGATATAGCTAAGATAGCACATGCAAAGAACATGTGAAATTTGATATGAAGGACCTTGGTGAGCATATTCACGATACACCTGAGATGGCACATGCAAAGAACATGCTTTTAAGTGGAACATGCAAAGAAGCACCGAAAGTTTCAGAGCATGTTGGGTGTGATGGAGTTTGGGTTGAGCTTGGGCGGGAGTGTTACAAGGGTGAGCTCACTACATGATCGCCCACCTGGGTAAGCGAGCTCGGCAGCCATCCGCATGATAGACAGACCTTCATCATAGGTGGTCGCAGCGTGATTGTTGGTGGCCCTACACCGCAAAATTCTACAGTTAATAATGAAGCAAAACTCCTCTCGTGTGTGATTGTAGAGCTCAAGCTCACCCTCTTCCTTGCATTGTTTTTCATTTTACCGGTGAAGGGTTGCCTGTCTCATCAATTAGAAAAAAAAAGGGACATGAGCGCCATCTCTAGATGCTTGGCTTTAACAATGTGAGGTATACAAATATGGAAATCTGCATCAGATTTATAAAAGCTTCTGCCACAACAACGAAACTGAATGCATTTCCACACATGCACATGCAATAACTATTGAAGAGACCAAGAAAAATGCCTTAAAATCTAAAGGAAAATGTCAAATAAGAACCTTGCAGACAATACAATTGCTTACATGTTCAAAAAGCGTATTGCTAGTGATGTAAAAACTTGTAGTATAGAATTGAGATTTCGTAGTAATCAAAAAAACCATTAGGATAGATAGTCAAAACATACCTGGAGTTGATGATATGATGGATTTTCTTCTCCCCATTTTTAGCACTTCAAACACATCACCTGAGGAATAACAAGGATGGGTTTCCTTCAAAACATACCCGGACTTGATGATTTTCTTCTCCCCATTTTTAGGACTTCAAACACATCACCTGAGGAATAACAAGGATGGGTTTCCTAAAAACATACACTTTTGCAATCCAATCAAAATCCTTCACAATACAATCTTTCTTTAAAATTTCCAAGTAAAGAATTTTTAGCTCTTGTGCAGATTCGTGTACATCCATCTGTTTGCAAGTTTTGAAAAAACACATTCTCAGATGGATTTCAGACCGTTGTTGTTAGTCATGACTGGTATGGTAATAGAAAGAAGCATGCTAAACAAAATCCTACTCACCCATGGCTCGTAATGAAATAATCAGCACTCAGTAAATATGTAACTCAACATGAGAGTAGGATAGATCTAAGGACTCCCAAATTCTTCAAAGTTTGCAAAACTCGTAGTACATTGATAAGGTTTTCCATACAAACTGGGTGGGTATACCATATATGCATCCAGTCTGAATATCACATAAAAATGAGGGTGGGAGCTGTAGCTTATAGAAATTTAGTACAGATCCAGTAAGCCAATGATGGCTCTTCTTCAATGCAGGTTCTGGCACTCATGATTACCCTCTTTTTGGCCAGCATAGATCCATCTATTACATATAAACTGATACCAAAAACTACTCGCAAACCACAACACAAATGGAAAACACTGATGCAGAGAAAAATGACTTCTTTATTCTGTATATAGAAAGAGGTAGCTAAGGCCGATACACAATTGTCAGAAGGAAGGGTAGCCTTCCATTTACAACCAAGATAAAAAGATTCCATCTACAAGTAGTTTCTAAGGCCACTTCGATCAAGTTAGTCTGAGAAAACTTGAGGATTGGAAAGAAGGTTTTTGCTTTTTTGGGGTCCAGCATATAACAATTATCATTTGTGTTGGAGAAATGATCCTCGTAGGGATGCTTACATGCATGGCAGCGCGGAGCTGATTTGTTTGGTCGCCGTGCTGGTTGATGGCCTATACTGCGGCCTCCTATTCGACCAAGAAAATAGGAGTGACTATGAATGAGTGTGAAACGCATCATCAAACCAAGCATCTCTGCCATTGAAACTGAAGAGAAAGGCATCCCAAGCTGCCCTCTCCAAAGAGTGGATGACAACCTCTCTGCCTCCTTTTTTATCTGAGGGGTAACTCCACCATGTTGCAGTCTCCTCCAATGACCCAATAATCTGCAGCGGGAGCCCAAGAAAGCAACTCCTTCCTGAACAGGACACGATCCCCTCTATTATTAGGGACGTAGAGATTGAGGAATCCAACCTTACATCCCCCAATCAAAAGAAGAATCCACTGGGCTCTAGATGGAAAGATAGCACTGTATCCAACAACCAAGGGGAGAAAAGAGTCCGGAACTGAGATGCAAGTACCTCCCCTTGTGCCCAAAGCAAGTGACCAAAAAGTATGGCCTGAAAGTAATTTACCTAACTTTGCGCAATCTCTGGCATCCAGCTTGAGCTCCTTAATAAATAAGACATCAATGGAGCTACCAGTAACACCTGTATGAAGCTGCTTACCAATCAGCTCTTTGCGGTGGCCATGAAGGTTCATGGCTACTAAGTCCCTGTATGTTTCAACTAACAATCCTCATTGACGGGAGGAAGTAACATGGAACATCTTACCTGACCTAGTGGCGGAAACAAACCCCTCAATGGGGAAAGATCTCCTGCTCAATGAGGAGGGAGGGAGCCAAGTGGAGGAAAATCCGCAGGGGAAAGAACTCGTCCACCTGAGGAAGAAGACACCCTGTCACCAGGAACTCAAACAACTGTCTCACTAAAAGTAGAAGGCACAAGGTCCTCCTCCAGGAAGTCCGTGAATCTGCCAGGGCTGCGAAAGAGTTCTTGTGAACCAAACCTGTCATAGGGATGCGAAGAATCCCCTCAGAGGGAAGCAGATCATAGTGTACGCAAACCCTTTCCCTCTGTTCAAGAGGGGAGCTGAGGAAAGGGGCTGCTCTAAAGTGCCAAGATCCTGGAAAGCTACGGGGGCCTTTCTAGCCGAAGAGATATCATCAAGAGCCTGATCAAGGAGAGGGGCTGATGCTCACGCAGAGTCAAAGGGAGAAACTACAGCCAAGGCTGCAAGTGGAGCACTGCATCATGAGCCGAGTGATGTGCAACATCAATGGGAGCAACCACAACAAGAATATCCAAAGCTCCAGAGGGGATGGCATCCTGGATGACGGCCTCTTGATCTGGAGGGCGCACCGGAACCCATCTAGGGACAGCAGGTGCCACGGAAGCCGGTGGAGGTACCGAGGGAGCACTCTGTCGAGGAAGAGTGCTCTGACGTGAGGGATCTATACCAACATGCTATTGAGGTCGAGGAGGAGGTGTTGGAACTGTACCAACAACACCCTGTCGAGGTGGAGGAGAAGGTGCTCGAACTATACCACTCCCTTGTCGAGGTCTAGGGGGAGCCGTTGGACCTAAAGGCTTTTTGGGCCTCTTGTTCTTTTTAGGGCATTCCTTGGCAAAATGCCCAACCGTCCTGCAGATCCTACACTGATCCTGTCTGCCCGCGATCCCCACTCTCTGTCGAAAGAAGAACCATCCGGACGCGAAAGCATGATATGATCATCTGATAAATAAGGGTCCATTGTAAAGATCCTAACTCTAGGAACCCCATCAGACCTGATCGCCTCTACAGCTGCCGAGGGCAAACCAAGGAGGGGGGGATCTCAATGACAATACCAAAGTACTCCCCAATCATCGGGAGTAAGCGATGGTAAACTTGTGGAAGACCGGGAAATCGGACAAAAAACGAAAACCCTTACTTAGCCTCCTCCACAGAGTCAAAGCCTAGCATGAAAGAGTCACAAGTGCAAGTACCCGGCTTTGAGCATAGCGCTCGCAACCTCCGGTGAATCAAAAATGACATGGAAGAAACCTCACCCAGATAGCAACAAGTCGAGGATTTCCAAGCCTATTTCAACGGTACATATCTCAGTTCATACCTCAACCTTCATCTCTCAATTCATTCTCTCAGTACATATCTCAGTTCATACCCGGAAAGCAACGAGAGCCAACGGGCTGAGCGCCAACGGGCGGAGGTAGACTAGTTGGTGCTCGTTGGCTCTCGTTGGCTGCTCCTCCCGTTACGTTACGTTGGTGCTGGTTATGTTGGCGCTGCTCCTCCCATTGGCTGTGCCCCCTGGCGCTACCCTCCCGCTGGCACTGCTCTTCCTGCAGACGCTGCCGCTGCTCTCTACGCCCAACGTACCCCTACGCTCTCTACGCCCAACCTACCCCTCCGCTCCGCTCTGCCTACCTCCAGTCCACTCTGCCTCTTCTCCCTACGCTCAGCCTACCCCCCCGCTCAGCCTCTCCTTGCTCCGCTCCACTCTGCCTACCTAACTACCCCCTCCCTACGCTCAGCCTATCTAGCCACCCCCCCTCTTTGCCCACCCCGCTCTGCCCTATTGGCGCACATTGGCTCAGCTCGTTGGCGCTCGTTGGCTCTGCTCCTTCCGTTACGTTACGTTGGCGCAGGTTATGCTGGCGCTGCTCCTCCCGTTGGCTGTGCCCGCTGGCGCTACCCTCACGTTGGCGCTGCTCCCTACGCTCAACCTACCCCTACGCTCTCTACGCCCAGCCTACCTCCGGTCTGCTCAACCTCTTCTCCCTACGCTCAGCCTACCCCCCCCCGGCTCAGCCTCTCCTCGCTCCGCTCCACTTTGCCTACCTAGCTACCCCCTCCCTACGCTCAGCCTATCTAGCCACCCCCCCCTCTCTGCCCACCCCGCTCTGCCCTGCCCGCTGGCGCTACCCCTCGTTCCACTCTTGCTGTAGCTTCCGCTTCTACTGCGCCCCCCCCCCTTTTGTTGCTGCTGCACTGGGCTGCAGGTGTTGGCAACCTCCCTCCACCTAGGCCCCTAGACTAGGTCTAGGCCCTCCGCCTTACAGCCATACACACTATCCCAAAGAGTACCTCGGTGGTCAAGGCACAGATTGCGAGCATGTAATCTGCTATTGAGGAGACATCTAGATGGGTTGACGTGGACAAACGGGAACCCACTATGAGAAAGGGAGAGAGCAACAGTGAGAGCAAGAAACGGGAGAGAGAGAGAGAGAGCTGAAAGCTTAGTTGCAAATAGATGAGTGTGAGAGAGATACAACTAAAGGAGTGAGATAAGGTTTTGTCCTAGTGACAAAACCTTAGTAGTGACTAACCATAGTTGGTGGACTAACTGCAGTGGAAAAACCTCTTAAAGAGGGAAAAGTGCCCCTAACTAGCTTATTAAATTACATTGGTCATTATATCTATAATTCTAACACCCCCCTGCAGTGCCAATGTCATGTACAAGGATGATTAATCACCAAACGGATATAAGTTCAGGGCACTGCGAAATGACTCAAACTTTTCACGTGGAAGTGCTTTGGTGAAAATATCTGCAACATTGTCATGTGTGGACACAAAGATCATACTGATCTCTCCTGCATGCAACTTCTCTCTGACGTAGTGATAGCGAACCTCAATGTGCTTCATGCGAGCATGAAACACTGGATTCTTTGCCACTGCAATGGCACTCTGACTATCAGTGAGAATTGGAGAAGGACCCTCCAATGACGGATGAAGATCAGCAAATAGACGACGCAGCCAGACACATTCAACTGTTGCTGTGAAAGCTGCCCTGTACTCAGCTTCACATGATGAGGTAGCCACTGTAGATTGTTTCTTGCTCAGCCAGGAATGCAAGCTTTACCCAAAACGAAACAATTGCCACTAGTGGACTGCCTAGTGTCATAATCACCAGCCCAATCTGAATCACTGTAGGCATGCATCTGCAAGTCACCCCCCATGGGAAATAACAAGCCAAAAGACTTCGTGCCCTGCAAATAACGGAAGATGCGCTTAACTGCCTGCCAATGCATAGTTTTTGGACTGTGCATATACCTGCTCACCTGAGATACTGCAAACTGAATATCAGGTCTAGTGTTGCAGAGATAAATGAGGCATCCAACAGCCTGACTGTAAAATGTGGCATCAACTCATTCTCCTGCATCATGCATTGTGAGTTTCAGCCCCGGCTCCATGGGAGTGGCTATGGGCTTACAATCATGCATGTTAAATTTGTCCAAGAGTTTCTGCACATACTTGGACTGAGATATAACAGTGCCACGTCTCTCTTGAGAGAACTGGATCCCCGAATAAAAGTGAAGCAGCCCCAAATCTGACATGTCAAAGTTGGTCTACAAATCAGCTTTGAAATCTGCAATATTATCTTCATTGGACCTTGTGAGCAGTAAGTCATCGACATAAAGAATGATGACTAAAATTTCCCCCCCATCCTTCTTGATGTAGAGGGTGCTCTCAGTAGGACTATTGTGCAGCCCCTTGCTGGTCAAAAAGGCATGAATCTTGGCATACAATGCACGAGGGGCCTGTTTCAGCCCATACAAAGCTTTATTTAGCTTGCATACCTGAAGTGCATTTCCTGAAATTTCAAAGCCTGGAGGTTGTTTGACATAAACCTCTTCCAACAAGTCTCCATTTAGGAAGGCTGTTTTAATGTCCAACTCATGAACATTCCACTCAAAATGTGCAGCCATTGCAATAACAGATCGGATGGTAGTCATCCGGGACGTAGGAGCAAAAATCTCCTCATAATCTATGCCCTTTTTCTAAGCATAGCCTTTGGCAACCAGCCTTGCCTTGAATCTGTCAATGGAGCCATCTGGCTTCCGTTTCACCTCGAAAACCCATCGTGTACCAATGGCATGTTTACCTGGTGGCAAGTCTACGACATCCCAAGTCTGATTTTTCTGAATGGACTGCAATTCATCGTGCATGGCATTCATCCAATGCACATTGTCCTTTGCTTCTTCGAATGTTGCAGGCTCCTCATCATCAAGAAGAGTACCTGCATATGCTGATTCCACTGAATTAGCACCTTCCATGTGCCTTACTGCACTGCAAGTCCTGCCAGGTAATGGAGCATCAATCTTACTCTCCCTGAGAGTCTGTAACAGCTAGTTTGGGACTGTTGTTGCTGCATGTATGTCTGCAATTTCTTGCTGAACCACATGTTCTACTGCCTGTGGAGGTGGTAAGACATCCTGTGGCTGAACTGGAGCATCGGGAGGTGGCTGTAAATGCTAATTTACATCAGAAATATCAGCAGGGAAACCCAAGGCAATGGGTAGTAACCCCTCAAAAACATCCTCTGAAGAAGAAGGCATATGAAATTCTGCCTAAGTGTGAGCTGAATTTTCTGCAAATATCACATCTCTACTGACAATGATCTTGCGTGTAGCAAGATTGTAGAGACGGTACCCCTTGCTTTCTGCACTGTACCCAACAAATATGCACTTAATTGCCTTATCTGACAACTTATGCCGAAATTCAACTGGCACATGAGCATATGCAAGAGATTCAAAGACGCGGAAATGATCCATTGAAGGCTTTCTCCCATTCCAGACTTCATAGGGAGTTTTTGTTTTCAAAGCCTTAGTAGGAGACCGATTTAAGATGTAGTTGGCACACATTAGACCTTCAAGCCAGAATTTGTGAGGCATGTGTTTGCTTTTCAACATACATCTGTCCATCTCCATAAGAATTCTATTTTTCCTCTCAGCTTTGCCATTTTGCTGAGGGGTCAGCCTCACTGTGAGCTGATGCACAATACCCTTGCCTTTCAAAAAAGCATCAAAATCTGCAGACAAGTCTTCCCCACCTCTATCTGTGCGCAATGTCTGTATCTTGAGTCCAGATTCATTTTCAACCATGGCTGAAAAGTGTTTAAACACCATGAACACTTCTGATTTGCGCTTCAGCCCAAAGACCCAAGTGAAATTGGAGTAATCATCAATAAAAGTAACAAAGTATAGATGACCACCCAATGATGGAGTCCTCATGGGACCACAGACATCACTGTGTATAAGCTGTAATTTTCGAACAGCTTTAACTGAACCATCCTTTTTGAAGGGGAATCTGTGCATCTTGCCTAAAATGCACCCTTCACAGGCACGTGGAGGAGGTATCTCAAGAGGTGGCAATGTATCAACCATAGAGTGCTTCTGAAGTGTCATCAAGCTGTTGTAATGCAAGAGGCCATATCTGGCATGCCATAACTCTGCATTCTGCATGGCAGAAGTAGGAGTAGAAATTGCAAGAGCATGGGCTGCTCTTTTCTCAAAAAGATCAAGCTGAAAAAGCCCACGCAGCAGAGTACCAGATAATCTCAAGGCATAATCATTTTCTCTGTCTCGGACAGCACATTTGTCATCCTCAAAGATGACCTGAAATCCAGCCCTGTTAAGAGTGGACACTAAAAGGAGATTCTCGGTGATACCAGGCACATACAAGACATCTGAAAGTCTGAAAACTCAGCCATCAATGGCGGTAAGCTCAACTTCTCCTGTACCACGTACTGAATATGACGAGTTGTTGGCACAAGTGACTTTCTTACCAACGGGAGGTGGATGCAAGGAAGTGAAGAGACACTTGGAGGCACTGTTGTCAAAATACCAAGTATTCAGTGTTTCATTGACACTGAAAGCTGATGCATCCGTGGAAGGATCATAACTGCAAGTCAAAAAGGCATATGTATCATCATTACAAGTGGCTGTACTATCCCGAGCATCTGGAGAAAAGGCATAATCTTGTCCAACAAAGTTGGCTGCAGCATCCCCACTGTCAGATGCATGAGGAGCTGAATCTGAAACAGCCATACCGGAGCTGTTTTTCTTCTCTTTTGCAAGCCTTTTCCTGCATTCTGCAATGTGATGACCTGGCTTTTTGCAGTAATGACAAAAACCCTTCTTCTTGGGCTTACTTGCATCATTCTTAGCCTTTTGTTAAGGCTGTCCTAACCCACGGGAAGGCTGATTTACTGATGTCTTTGCCTATCCCTTTCCTTTAGACTTGAACTTTGAGAGCATAGCTTGTTCACCTGCACGTGAAGCCAAGTTTTTCCTGGTCTGCTCTTCTTGAAGCAGAAGTCCTATCAACTCATGAAAAGTGAGAGCACCTGCCCCCTCCCCTACATAGGGAAGCGGGGTCTATGAGACTCAGATATCCGAGACCATGTCCTGCACCATTTGGAGCTGTAATGGTACCTTATGATCAGAACTAGGGAACTTCTCAGAATCCTATACAAGTCACAACATAGTCTTTTATACACACACATCAGAGTCCAGAACGCCCTCGTCCAGTAGTCAGCGGATATACATGGGAGTCTGCCTACAGAGATGAGACGAGGGGTACAAGAGGAGTTCGAGGTTGAGGTGGAGTTGTAGTCCTTTTCAAATCCACACTTCTAGGGACCATTTCAGTAGAGCAGAGAGATACATATTCCAGATTTCTTTGGATCCGGATTCAGCACATGGACAGCCAGGATCTGTTTGTCACAGTTTGCTACTTCCCCCCTGAGACCTCCCACTTTGCCAGAGATATCCGAGGTGATGATGAGACATCCCCATTTGCTACTCTTTATTAGTCCACCGTTGACTTCTCTAGCCGCGGAGAAGTCCTCCTAGGGGGGGACTTCAACGCCAAGACAGGGGCCCGTCAGGTACCACTTCTTGACTTCAGAGATGATTCTACTCTACTGCCAAATATTGACCTTGAGGAGGCAGGTATGCTACGGGTTTCGGCTAACAAACGAGGTCCATTCTAATCTTATGAGCGGGCCCTATTAGACCTCGGCAAGATACATGATCTCATTATCTATAATGGTCTTGACAAATGGCCTGCTTCACGTGGTTTCACATGCTTCCCAGATAGGGGGGGCTCCACATCATGGGATCCCCTGCCTTCACATCTCACATCACTAACTTCACTGTAGCACCTCTCCCCCCAGGGGCTGATCATACATACCTTTTCTTTAGCATCTCCACCCCCCTTCGTACAGCACCTTCCACCCCACTCAGTTCTTACTCCACTTACCACGATATACGCTTTGATCGGGATCACTCACCTTCTTACTCTGGCCATCTGTACATACTTCTCGCTTATATTGACTTCATATCCCTTTTAGAGGATCGTGCTGCCCTTGTCACCCGCTCACTACAGTTTCAGGCAGAGTTCGTGTAGGATCTGGATGGACAAACGAGATCATGAGTACCATCGGCATCAAACAAGGGTGTCCTTTGTCGCCTACCTTGTTTGGCCTCTACATTGACGAGCTTGAGACAGTGATGCAGACACAGGGGGGTGTAGGTTGCTCTCTTGCGGACACGCTGATCCAGATATTGCTCTACACAAATGATGTGGCTCTCTTGTCTTCCTCGGCAGAGGGTCTCCAGAGACACCTGCACTACAGTCCTTTTGTGAGTCTCATGATTTGAAGATCAACCTGAGTAAAACCAAGGTCATGATCTTCAATACATCTCAAGCCATCATGCATCAGGAGCAGTTCACATTTGAGGGGTCACCTGTTGAGATAGTTTCATCATACACTTATCTTGGGGTTATATTTTTCGGACCCAGCTTCACTATGAGACCCGCGATACAAGCACGCTTGAGCAGAGGGTATGCTCCATTGGCCAGACTAGAGGCAGTGCTTCTGCTCGCACTTTCAAGATCCACGCACCAAGGGGTTGCTTTGTGACTCCTTGGTTCGCCCAACGGGGATGTACGGCAACCCTTGTTGGGGGCCAGACTTGTCGGATACAAAGTGGGCCCGTGTGGAGTGGCTACAGGTTCTCATGTTATCACGGATGTATGGTAAACCATCCGTTCCTCATCATCATTCAGGCTGAGTATACAGAGTGGGGCCCGTGTGGAGCGGCTACAGGTTCTCATGTTATCACGGATGATTCGTGGTCAGCCATCCGTTCCTCATCAGATCATTCAAGCTGAGTTTGGGTCACCCCCTTTACAACTAGATGCTGCATTTGAGGTCATCACGTACCTGTACCGAGTTAGGGAATATGGGGATTACACCTCGGGGCGTAGCAGGCGCTACCATGGATAGCTCTATTCTCTTCTATGGCACTTGCAGCAGGAGGGGACCAAAGGTGCTGGTATGCACGTACAGAGAGATGGTTTGAGCGATTGGGGCTTCACATGAATAGACTACCTCCCTTCTAGTACAGCATGGATGCTCCATTCTCTCCCCTCCTATCACACGAGGTCAACCAAGTTATCTGTGAGGATCTACTACAGCTACACGCATTTCGGACTTGGTTGGGACCGAGTGAACTCCCAGTGAAGCTTAGCTTCTATAGAGATCACTTCTTACATTTCACAGTGGAGGGTTTCATTGACCAACCAAGATACACACAGATTCCCCTACCCCACTCACTCAGACTTCACATCGAGAGCCGCAGAGCAGAGCGACTACCCAACGAGAGGCGCATATGCACACTACGTGACATGCAGGAGGTTGAGACAGAGGAGCATTTCATCTTCATGTGTCCTGTTTACTATGAGATCCGAGGGCGTTTCCACTGCCTCTTCAGGGATAGCTATGGGATTTTGGCCCGTTTCCTCTCCTACCCAGACCAGTGGTGTTTGGTAGGTTTCATTCATGAGGCACTTAGACACCGCGAGAGGATACTCCGAGTACAGAGACAAGAGCAAACTTCTTCCTCGGCTGATCCCTCTCAAAGCTCTATCACGGAGTTCTTTCAACTAGATCACATGGACCCCCACTAGACGAGGCCTCGACATGACCGTGACCTAGAGCCTATGACCCAACAGCTCAGACAGAGGGTCAACACACACATCACACTTGGGGACATCCCCTCCTTGTTCCGAGTCGGAGCCCGACCGACGGGGGTCATAGTAGCCCTAGTCAGACACAGAGCTACGGCCAGGAGACGTGCTAGGACCGCACCTCTGAGTGGCCGACAACACTCTATTGCCAACTTCATGCCTCCACTACCTCATCCATCCTGATATCTTGCTACCGCTGATGATGATGATGCTGAGATTGATATATAGTCAACCATGGACATGACTATGTTGTACTTGAGACTTAGTAGTGCCATTCTGCATTTTTGCATTTTGCATTGGCATGGATGCTCGTTTAGTAGCTCCACTACCACAGCTTGTTGTATCAGGATTTTCAGTCTCATAGACCCATCAGTCTTCCGAAGACTTTAATAAACTTTCTTTCTTTCTTTCTCTCAGTTCATCCCTTTCTTAGCTCTCACTCACACAGACACCTCTTGCCCATGGACAGCACAAGCCTCACAAAGTGTCCTACATCGATGGTGTGGATAGCATTGAGGCCTCGATCATCGGATGGAGCTGTTTTCTCGGGTTTTTGTCTTGCACTAAGGTCCCTCTTCACATTCTCTTGCTCTTTGGAAGATGGTATTTCAGCATTGTATTTTCAGTTCTCCAACTTTTTTATTTTTAACAGAGATGCTTGAAAACACACCTTACAGCATCCGAAAGGAGCTAGTAATGGTAAGTACAAAGACAAAACTGGCTGTCATGAAGAAACCAGCCTATTGCCGGAGAACCAGCTCACCACATACGGAATCTCAGGAACAGGGGCTAACAACTCACAAACACCATCCTCTAGCAACTGTAGCGGCCATCGTCGAGAGGGGGGAACCACGTCATATGCCTCTATCTGGAAAACTTGCTGCCCATGAATCCTGTAAGCTAGGGAATAAAGATCACTAGAGAAGGTGTGGCCCCCCTTTGTTAGCCAAGCAACCATCCACCATGTGAAATCCCTCTGCATTCCCTGCATGCTAGCAACAATCCAGAGAGCTCCCATCCAGATCCTCTACGCTGCTAGGTAGCCCCATAGACATTGTGGGATCGTCTCCAAATCTCTGTCTGTGCAGCAATGGCATCTGTTGTCCACTCGCATCTGCTCCAGCCAAAGCCCAATGGGCAAGCCTCCATAGGCTACCATCCAAAAATAAGATATCTTCTGCAGCCTGAGACGGGACTACATATGAGACCTATAATGTGAGATGACCTCGTGGTGGAGCTATTGCTTTACCCAGTGTTTCTCTCACAAAGGGGTCTAGTTAGCTATCTCCAACTGAAGACGTCAGCCTATAATCCTTTGCCACTCCAACACCTCCATAGCAATATCCGCTTCTAGGTCCTTTGTTGTCTCTAGCTAAATAAGGCCCCATGTCCCAACCCTATAGAATCTGTGATGGAAAGAGCCAAGGGACTCCTGCAAAACTGAACGTTGAGGGATACTCCGGTCCTGGAGAATTGACCATACCAATAGGGTGGGTCTACTGCCCTGCGCAGCCTATCCCACCTTGACTCTGGGATGATCACCTCAATCTCCACCATCCTAATGCCTGCTCCCCTTAAATGCAAAAGTGCATACACACGTGCCTCTATCTCCACATAAAGGCGGTACCAAGCTCCGAAGGCCCTAGCTGGTCCACTATCCCACTAAGCCCAGCCTATGTGTGTCCTCTACCCACGCATCAACTCCTCCTAATCCTTCACCATTGGGTGCCAGATAAGAGGCTATGATGGTAGCCAAGACCGAGAGGAGTATGACCAACATCGTGAAGGCTAGAGCAAATTTGAAAGGCACCGAATTTCAAAACTCAATGATAGAAATAACGCAACACAAGGCAAAATTTGTGAATACATGTGTCAAACTTAAAAAAATTATTATAACCTTTTGTAACATTTCAAATACAAGAAAAGAATCCACTAGCACAATCACTCAAACTCCTCAGGGCAGGAACGGCTGGGCCGAATGAGACCTCCAAACCTTGAAGGCTCCACATCAAGGGGGAGCCCTTCCCGGTGAGGGGGGCATCCAAGAAATCCACTTGTGGGACGACTGCCACTGGGTGTTCTTGAGAAGCCCTCATTGCAGCAAGAGCTTCCAAGGCTCGCAACCAATTGTGAGGCCGTGTCCACCACCTTGCCCAAGAGGGCTCTACTCTACATCTCAGGGTCAATAATGCTACATCCTGCCTAAGCTTGTGGTAGAATCACCGTCTACCAAGCCACCCTGGTTCTTGTGTTCCATGTACCATCCAAAGCTACCCATAAGAAATTATACACTAGGCACCTAAGCTATCCCACAAAGCCCTTGTGAAATTACTAGCAGGAGACAATATACTAAGCCATAGCCGAAAGATCCTAGTTGACCACAAGGGCCCCTGCCTACGAGAGAGTTTTGCTGAGATCCAATATACGCTCTCTAAGATGTGGGCTATCTATTTGGTTCGTTGAAATATCAATGCCGACCTGGCAACCAAGGTATCTCATAGTGTGACCATGTGGAATCCACCAGCCCTGTGTGGCCCTCAATCCTAGATCTCCCAAACCTCCTCAACAGCAACTGCGAGAAAGCCAATTGATTCAGCCAGTTGATTCTGGCCCCCAAGGCCTCACAATAAAACTCAAGTGCACCCCTAACCCCCCCCCCCCCCAAAAAAAAAAACTGTCTAAGCCCTCTCTTTGTCAACTACAAACTCGGAGTCAAGAAGCTCCTCCTCGCAACCAGGAGGCGCATCCCCATGAGTCTTGTTGCATGGAAACTCAAGAAATAGCCTAGAGCCAATCAAAAGTTTGCACATACGCATCTCTTGCTCGCTTGCTGCTCGCCCATTCTTCTGTCCGTCACACCTTTGCCTATCGCTTCCCCACGCCTTCATCCTTCGTCCCTCTACTCCGCACCCCACACCCTTGCCTCGGTTTCTCCCCTTGCGTGGCCCGACGCTCAGCATTCTGATGGCTTGCACAACAACCCGTGTGGCCGTCTTGCCCCCGCCATTGGACCTTCCCAACCCCGCCTTTGGATCTGCGCCACCAGTTCTACCCATCTCAACCTGTTGAGCTCACAGGGCTACTTGGTTGCCAGCCCGCCAGCTCCAAAAACATAAGGGAGTGTAGGAGCATCGCGCTCCCCCCTTTTCCCTTGGGTGGCCCAAGCCGCCAAGAAAGGCGGCCCTCAGCCCCCCCTTGTTGGTCGCTTAGGTCCAAGGAAGGGTGGCGGCCTCCCTTTTGGGCTCCTTCATCAGAGCAACACGAGAGTGCGGCTCACAAACCCCTTTTGGTGCATGTTCTGGTGTAAGCTCAAGAACAGTCCCCCCCATTGAGGCCACTTGCACCGTGGCATCTTTGAGAGAGGCCATCACGTCAAGCAAGTTCGAACCTCAGGCTCTCTTTTCATGTGGCAAAATATTGGTGATGGCTACAAACTTGGGAGTGGGTCGCTCCGAAGTTGGGCTTGGTTTTTTTTACTTTACTTGCAGCTCGTCCAATTTGCATCTCTCTTGCGGGTTGGTTACTTCGTTTTTTCTTCTTCCCTCCTTTTGCCAGCAAAGCGTTAGTGGTTGTTTGGCGGGGAGCAAAGTCTTGACGGTGACCTCTTAGTCTAGCCAAACGAGCTCCCCCTCAAACAAGCAACAAGTTCAGCCAAAAAGAGCTGTGAAGATTTGTCTCTCCCCCTCATACAAGCAACAGGTTCAGCACGCAGTTCAATCTCTTCAGGACAAGGCAGTGGTAGGCCAGATAGTCGGATTGACACCCTCGGGGAGGCAGATTCGAGAGTGGCTTCAGGCGAGTTTAGCCCTAGAGGGTGACCACATTCAAGAGGTTACTATCTACAGGGGGGGTGTCTTTCTGCTCCAGTTGACCACCACTCAGGCCCTCATGGAGAAGAGTCCAATCTTCCTGGGACCACACTTGGTTTACCTTATCCCTTCGTACCACAATTTCGCAGTGGAGGATATGGATACGACACACCATGTACCATGGTTTTCGGTGACGCTCCACTTTCCGGGGCTCCCAAGAGAATATGGACCTTTCTTCCTTCTACAGGGGGAGCCTTTGGCACATTTCTGGAGTCCCCTCAGGTTACAACAGCTTTAGTAGCAGCAGATGATGGGGTCCCTAGGCTCAGGCTAGTTGTGGACCACCCAAACACTCTCCCGGAGGTGATTCTTCTCGAGACCTTGGACAAGGGAACACTTCAACAGAGGGTGGAGATCTCTGGGCTCCCTAAACAGTGCCTCCACTGCAGACAGTTAGGGCACCTAGGCCGTGACTATCTTAGAGCAAACTTCTTTCGTTTCTTCTAGGAGCATATCCGCACCCCGCTCCTACAAGCCTGCCAGGAGATCTTTGACACAGGTTCTCTCCCATGGTCCCTCAGTCGCGGCTAGATGTGTTTGCTCCCAAAAGGGGGCGGCAAGAGGGACATTCAGCAGTGGACACTGATTACACTGCTGGACACCGCATTACAAGATCTTGGCCAAGGTCTTGAGTTTGTGGCTACGACCTCACCTTTCAGATATCATCCACGACATAGACTAGTTTTGTCCAGGAACATAGCATCCTGGCTAACATTTTGTATCTTTTGGGAGGCAGTGGATTGGGCCGCCAAAGAGGAGGCTCAGCCTCTCGCTATCCTTCTTTGGGATTTCGAGAAGGTGTATGACAAGGTGGAGTGCTCCTTCCTTGAGGGCACAATGAGGAGATTGGGCTTCTCCAAGCGGTGGATCTGAGGGGTATCAGCACTTTATGCAGGGAGTTCCAGTCACGTGACCATTGGTGGCCACACAAGAGAGGCATTTCCTTTATCCCGTTCGGTCCGACAGGGTTGCCCTCTTGCCCCCTTACTCTTCCTCTTTGTGGCGGAGGCCATGGGTTACTTTCTACGCTCTCAGGCCACCGGTCTTTCAGGCATGCGACTTCCAATTTGACAAGAGGATGAGCTATCAAACTCAAAGTTTGCTGATGACACATCTTTATTTGTAGAGGGGTCCGTGGCGAGCCTCGAGAGGGTGAGGGTGGCTTTGGCCATTTACTGCGAGGCCTCTAGGGCACGAAACAACTGGACCAAATCCGTAGGTTTCTTCACGGGCACAGAGGAGGTCTAGGAAATCTATGAATGGGGGACAGGTCTCGGCTTCAGGTGGATCCCACGCGGACGGATAGCGAGATACCTAGGATGTCAGATGGGGTTGGATACCATGGCAGAGCAACAGATTGCCCCGGTTCTAGAGAGTGTTCACAGCAAGCTCCTACATTGGAGCTCGACCAAACTCTTCCTTGCAGGTAGAGCTCATGTTGTCAACTAGGTCTTACTCAATACGTCCTGGTACATTGCATCATGCTGGTGCTTCCACAGGGGTTGCATGGGACAGCTCAAAAGACTGGTGCGCAACTTTCTCTGGGCAGGTTGGGACGGCGATTGGAACACATGGGCTAGAGTGGCATGGCAAACATCGTTCCCCAATCTCGAGGGGGGGGTGTACTATAGACCCAGAGATGCAGAGCCGCGCAATCCTGGGCAAGCTAGTGGTCCTCACACCTGGCACAGAGCCCTGGAAGCTCCTCCTACAAAGGAGAATTCTTTGGAGCACCCCCTAGACAAGTGGATTTTATCAAAGGCACCACTCACAGGGAGAGGATCCCCCTTCATGAGGAGCTTGATCAAGTGTGGCGCAGGGTTTCAAGAGGACTCATCCAAGCCAGCCCTTCCTGTAGGGAGGAGTTCGAGAGGCAGCCTATTCTTTGGCATCTGGAGGTCAGAGACACAGATGGCCGGATGCTCGATCAGAGGATGCACATCGGATGTGCATAGTGGGATAGTGGCCCAACAAGATCCTTTGGGTCCTAAAGCCGGCTCTCCAGGGCCAAAGCACAGTCACTCTCTTACCTGCGAGGCGCAGGCATACACATGGCCAAGATTGACATAGCGATCCGTGGGAGGAGTTGCGCAGCCCCTGGACCCCGCACTGCTAGGATAGTCAGTTCTCATGAACAGGAGTACCTCTCAACGTCTTTTTCTTCATAGAGAACTTGGGCTTCATCCGCGGTAGGTCTTATAGGGTGGTACCAAGTGGCCTTCCAATAGAGTGAGTGAGAGAGAGAGGCGGAGGAACTGGCAGCCTTGGAGGATATAGAGTGGCAGAGGATCGGGGTGGTTGGTCGCTTGGGCAGCGTATAGCATATTGATCCGACCATGGTCCTAGCCAGCACAGAGGGAGCAGTTTGATAGCTCTGACTGTGGGAGAGTAGGCTCCTAAGGAACATCCAATGGGACCCAGGAGAGTGGTACCAGCCAGTGCGCTTGGGACACTCAGACAGGATAGAGGAGGTGCCCTTCTTTTCTTATACGACCCGCATCGGTAGACACATCCAATTGGAGGCAGCAACATGGACCCCATCGAGGGAGCGACACTCGTTGGAGCAGAAGGTTTCCAGGGAGGTGGTCAGCCACTTTTGGCCACAACTATGGTCTAGCCTATGACCACATAAGATATCCTACTTCTTCTGGATGGTAGCTCATGGGGGCTTACCAATCGGTCCTTGGCTAGAGCAGATGAGGGTTGATGGCAGATGTGTCAATTGTATGGAGGGGGAGCAAGTAGAGATGATCCCACACTACCTATGGAGTTGCTCTACGGCACAGAGCATTTGGATGGCAACATTCCGAATATTGGCCAGGACACAGGCGATCTAGAGAGACTTCTCGTGGGAGATGGTGGCGTGGCTCACAGAGGTATGTCATGCTTTTGCTATTGATCCGGTACCACCAGCATACAGCATTCATGGGGAGCAGATCTTTGGATGGAGTTCCTTGATGCCATGCTGCCGTCTCGCACTCGCCCGCAACCGTCACCAGAGGACAGTGTGTGGGAGACAGTGGCCAGCATCACTGCCTAGAACATCTAGGTGACCCGTTGACGTCAGGTGATGGGAGGGCAGCAGCTTCCACTGGCGGCTACACTGGTAGCTATTTGGCAAGACGTCATCTTCACTCTACGTGCCTACTGGGAGCGCGGGCTCCTAGGATCACAAGGTACCGCCGAGCGGCGGGAGCGTTTCTTACCGCCGAGCGGCGGGAGCGTTTTTGCAAGGCTTGGGCTGCAAGCATTTTTGACACCTTTTCAGTGGGAGATATCCATTGGATGTATAGGCCTCTATCCTGGCTGTTAGCCCCTATTCCCGATAGTCCCTAGGTTGTGAGTTGGGATTGCCGACAAGCTGGACTGGGACAGCTAGACTTCTCTCCTTGTATTTACCATCATCAGCCCTAGTCTGGCAACTGATTTGTATGGGGTTTATTGATAAAGGGAACTAGACACACACACACACACACACACACTTTTTTTTTTTTTTGGTAAATCCATGATTATATTATCAGCAAAATTTACATGAGGGTCTCAAAAAAGCAGAGAGCCTCAACAGGAAATCAAAAGCAAAGAAAAACTATTTCCAGGCATGACTGAGGAAGATCTCCTTGATGGCAAGCATCATAGATAGATTGCCGTAGGGAGAGTCTGAAATATTCATAAGATTGCAAGAACGGATTCCCAAAATATCGCATGTTGTGATCCTGCCATATGGTCCAAAAAGCCCAATATCTGACCCAGTTCAAAAATAAAGAGTAATGGACCAGGGTTGCAGGAAGTCTGCCAAAAAGCCAAAAATGTTTCCCAAAAGGAGAGTTAGGGAAACGAAGGCGAAGCGACATGGAAATTTTGCATAGGAAGGTCTTAGTGCTGGAACACATCCAAAACAAATGAGGCACCGTTTCAGAAGGGGCCATGCATCGAAGACAAGAAGCAGATGCAATCGTTCGTTGAGCCAGAGTGACCCCCACGGATAAGGTTCCCGTAAGACAACGCCATAGGAAAAGCTTTTGCTTGAGAGGCAATTTGCTTCTCCATAAATTGCGGAGATTCTTTTGCCACCAAGCAAGTGATTTTGCCATATGCCAAAGAGAATTAGCATGTAAGTGAATCCATGGTGACGGCTGGAGGAAAGAGTATGTCGTGCTAACCGTTAGGTTAGGAAGAGTAACAGGACGAGAATTTGAGCCTATCGGGTGTAACTGCCAATCATATAATCGGTCCCTGTTAGATAAAGGAGGGATGGGAAGAAAAGGCTGCAGTAATTCAGCAATTTTTCCCCAAATAAACCTGTGATGCATGGCTAGTGGATAAGAAGCCATGGCTTGAGGGAAGGAAAGCATATGACCAGTAGCATCAACAACGTCATTTATACACCTGATCCCCAATTTGCTGAGATTATAGGCCCGAATCGGCTCTTGGAGGGCCAATGGAGGATCAAAAACAGCACTCCAATAAATACTTTCTTGCCGAAGGGAATTGGCATGAGATAAAACGGAAGGGGCCCAATGAGCATGCGAAAGGACCTGTTGCCAATCGCTAATAAGTGAAGTAGCAAAAGGGCAACCCAGGATAGAGCCTACAAATCTGCCCAAAATGACCTCCCAAAAATCAGTGATCCATGCACCATGTGCAGTAGTACGTAAGGACGTGCACATGGTTGCAAGCATATGAGTCCATGGCTGCTTCTGACGAAAAAAGGTGAGTAGAAGAGGAATTTTCCTGGCCAAGACATGGTGCGCAATATTCAGCACATTCAATCCACCGTGCATCCTTGGGGAACAGACTTTTGTCATCCTCATAAGTCTTAGAGCTTTAGCAGAAGACTTTGTTTTCCATAACAGTTCCATAGCGTGAGACATAAAGGCAGAAATGTCTTGAGAAGTCCAGTGCATCAAAGGCAAATAATACTGAACATAAGCCATAATAATCGACTGGACAATCCGGAGCCTAACATGGAGTGGCCAAGTGGAGAGCTTCCAATAATGGAGTTTGGCATGAAGCTTATCAAAAATCCACTTTAACTGTTGTTTCCTAGTGATGTGCCAGCCAATAGGGTGACCAAGATGGCGGACCACATCACAGGGCTGCATAATGTGCCCAGGCCATAGAAGAGTATGCCAATCATATGAATGCAAAGGTATGAGGCTAGATTTATCGAAATTAACATTCATGCCAGCAGCCAAGCCATATGAAGAAAGAGTGTCCATAATAGTCTTCAACTGCTGTGGAGAATTATGTTGCATAAAAAAAGAATCATCTGCATAGGCCTGAGTAATAAAGGAAGGGGCTCCAGGAATCTGAAGACCAGTGAGAAGACCTTGTGCGGTAAGATGATCCAAATATGAGAGAAGTGGGTGAGTGGCAATGGCATATAACAGGGCACTGAGTGAACATCCTTGTCGAACCGAACGACCCAAGGACCAAGATTGCGAGAGATGATTTCCAAGGATGCATTGGGCTGTAGAGCCAGCATATAAACAGTAGATGACATTAGCCATTTTTGGCCCGAAGCCCATCTTAGCCATTGTTTGTGAGATAAAATCCCAGTTGACCGTGTCAAAAGCTTTGGCAAAGTCCACTTGCATAATAAAAACATCCTGTTCAGAATATTTTGCATATTCAATAGCCATGAGAGCATTGCCAATATTATCATGAATCTGCCTCCGAGGGACGAAACCATATTGCAAAGGATGCAAGCCCTCATAAAGCACTTGATGAAGACGGTGCACTAGCATTTTAGCAAAGAGTTTGTAAACAACAGGCATCAATGTGATGGGCCTCCAATCCATAAGATGCTCACACAATTTCCTCTTGGGAATGAGTTTAACTATGCCATGCTTCCATGAGGAGGGGAGTACTCCTGTGTGCCAAGAGTTAATAATCATTTGTAGGATGACACCTTTAAGATCCTCCCAAAAGTGTAAGAAAAACTCCACTGTGAGACCATCATACCCCGGAGCCTTACCAGGGCTAAGATGAGACAAGGCATCATCAAGCTCCTTATCAGTGAAAGGCATATCCAGTTTGAGAGCTTCCTGTGGGTTGATAATGGGATGCACTTGATGCAAAAGAGTCTCCCGAGCTTGTAATTCTTGCAAAGAAGTAGTATTAGGGGGTGCAAACAGCTTCTGAAAGTAAGAAAAGCATTCATGTTGAAGCTCTGAGAAAGACCGAGTCCATTCCCCATCCCGTTTGCGGACTCTGAGGCAAGATGTCTTTCTCCTGAAAGCATGTAACCCTTGAAAAAAGGATTTAGAAGAGCATCCTTTATCCAAAAATTGAGTCATCCTTGCCCGAACCTGCCACTTGGCCAATTTACGTCGGTCATTAGCTTGCAAAAGAGCTTTTGACTGAGCGAGAGTGTCCATTTGTTGGGAAGAAAGGGGCTGCATCTGAAAAAGTGCAGTCAAAGATTGAACCACTGCTTTAGCATGCCGAACTTTAGCTCTCCAATCAAGCATAAAATGACTCCCATATTCACGTATGGCATGCTGAAGCCTGTCCACAAGGCGTTGCCATGCAAAATTACTGTCATAATGGACATGTGCTGCAAGAGGAATTATGGCATGTCGGATCAACTGTTGAAAATGCGCATGCTGCAGATAGCCTTTATTGATATGTTTCATCCGAATGGAATGCAAGGGCATGTCATCCCAGGGCTGACCAAACTGAATGTGCAGCCATAAAGGAGCATGGTCAGAGAGACCAAGGGAAAGATCAATCTCAATATGAAGGCAGAAATCTGTATATTGCTGAGCCTGCAGTAAATACCATCTATCTAGGCGAGCCCAGTAGTTAGTAAAGGCATTATGATGATAGGTGTAGCCCCCTATTCCAATGTGCATGGCTGTCCATAAATCTTGCGCATGTGTCGTGGTGAGTAATTCTTCCCATGATTGCTTTTCATAAGGGATCATATGAGATCTTTGAGTAGTATTGTCAGAAGACATGGGAGAGTTATTAAAGTCTCCACCAAGAAGAGCACAAGATCGCCATGGGTAAGAAGCAATAGCATGCCACATGGAGGCTCTGGAAGCAGAAGTTTGTGAAGCATAAACCGAGGCAAATTCCCAAATATCACCATTGACATCACATTGAATCACCATCCATCTGCCATCACAGTCATTAAAGGCAAGCTGGGGCTGCAGCTCATGTCTGACCAATATGCATAGACCCGAGAAAAGCTTAGTACCTGCATAGTGAATATCATAACCCCCAAAATGGCCAACTTGGCCTGCCATAGAATGCTGGTTATGTTCTTGCAAACAGAGAATGTCTGGCTGCCTGGTTAAAACATAATTCCACACTAACCTCCACTTAGAGGGATTGCAGAGACCCTGTACATTGAAAGTAACACAGAGAAGTTTATCAAGCATGAGGATATATACAAAGGAAAGGGCCAAGAATGTACAACCAAAGAGTGCTAATCATCTGCCATCATGGGCTGCAGCCCTTCCTTCCCTGGGTCAAAAGATAGCCCTTCCTCAGATTCACAGACAGGAATATGTTTTTTGAGGACTCCAACCCAATTGAGTAAGGGCGAGGGAGTGGCTGAGGTAGAAGCTTGGCCTGGAGTAGGAGTAGATGCATCCCAGTGGCGAGATTGAAGGGGTCTTTGCCTGAGAACCCGCTTGGGCTGTAAGAAGCCATCAATATCAGGAGCCTTCTCTTTCTCTTTACCTTTGTCCTTGGCTTTGACTATGGCTGGGATTTGTGAAGCCACTTTTCCAGCTTTAGAGGCATTTTTATCCTGATTCTTAGACCCAATAGTCTCTTGCTTACGAGCTGGCTGAACCATTGGAGGAGGTATGGCAGTGGCTAGAGGAGGATGCAAGACAGTAGGGCATTCAGAGGCCAAATGCCCGTACTTATGGCATGAAAAACAAGCACCTGCGAAAATTCCCCATTTCAATTCAAAGTACTTTTGCCCCATCGGCAAACCTTCAACCTCCACTGCAATGGAGGGGAGAGTAGGGGTATCCGTGTCCCACAATATACAGAATCTATTACGATTCCCAGCAGGGCGAGGAGGGCAGATAACTTGGCCCAGTGCAGCAGCCAATCCTGGCAGTTCTTCTCGCATATAGTCTGGGAAATTAACCACCTCCACCCAAACAGGACAATGATGCCGAATAAGACTTTGATAGTCCTTGTTAGGGGACCATGGCATAGCATGCACCATTTGCCGGCCATAAAACAAAGGAGAAAATTCAAGCACACGCTGTTTCTGCAAAGCATCGGTGAGGTGAACTTCATAAAACCCACGAGAGGCAAAGTACACTCCCTCCACAAAAGAGCCTCCGAGGATGGACTGAATCCATTGTGCAACATCATTGGCAGATGGTATCTTTCCCGGAAAAAAGATAATGACTGCAGTGTGGGCAAGCTTCTTAAGTGGCTGTACCAAGGATGGTAGCTGCAATTTATAAGTAACCTGGGGAACAGGCTTGCTCCAATCCTGGCGAGATTGAAGGAAGTCATCCTTGAGAGTATCAAAGACATATTGGGCCTCTAAATCCATACTTGCGTCTGAAGTGAGATCAGGACAGCGTCTTTTAACCTCCTGTGTGCGCTCCTTGCGCACATAGGTAGTTAACATAGTAGCATCTGAAGCCATAGGGAGGAGGAAGAGACCAGAAAGTGAAAGGTAGGAGATATAAAACAGGAGTAGTTAGGCTCAGAAACAGGAAGGAAAAAGAAGAGAGAGCAGGCTGCGTAGGGTAAGCAGACGGAAACAGGGCGGCACAAGCAAGGGCAGGGCAGCGCGAGCTGGAGCAAGGCGGCACAGGGGGAGCAGGCGGCGCAGGTTGGAGCGGGCGGCGCAGGCTGGAGCAGGCGGCGCAGGCTTCAACGTCGTCGTCGTCGTCAACACACACACCACCACAACAACAACACCAACACACACACACACACACACCAAAGGCGTGCACACACACACACACACACACACTCGAGACTCTGCCACAAATAGAGACAGGAAGGGAGCTAAACGACAGCCCTCGTGGACCGAACGGGACAAAGCGAAGGGCTCCCCCATGCGACCACTAATGAGCACCTGGTTGGTGCTCCCTGCAAACACAGCTGCAACCCCTTGAATCCACCGCATTGAGAAGCCCAACCTCTACATGGTGCCCTCTAGAAATAACCAACCACTTGTCATAGGCCTTCTCAAAATCCAAGAGAAGGATTGCAAGGGATTGTGACTCCTCCCGGGCCCAATCAACTGCCTCCTAAAAGTTGAAGATGTTGTCCTCTCTCTGTGGTGTACATTGAAGATGACTTGCTAAAGATTTAAAGGTCTTGCTGCGATTCACGCAATCATTAACCGTTGCATGTTACAACATGACTTCCTTCTTGTATCATTGATAGATCTAGGCTTTGAAGTTGGGTATTGATGTTGTCAATTTAAACAAGCCTCCTTTCATTACTCGTTTGGCAATGACTTTGAATGTATATACCTTTGTAAGACTAGAATATATCCAATCATACAAATTTAGACTTTTTGATGTTCTAAAGTCCAAAAATCTACACAGAAAACAAAAGAGAAAACAAAAGAGAAGAAAAAAGAGGTAACCAAAAAAAAAATTTTAACAAAAGTAAGACATACTTAGCAAGCAAAGCAACACTTACGTCGTCATCAATGCCCAAGCATAAGCAGCTATATTGGGTTTCTAACGACCCGCACAGTCTCTTGGGCAAACCCAATGCTTACTAAAATATATTAAATAAACAAAAGAGAAAGAAAACAAGAAATAAAGAAGAAAGGAAGGAGGTGACTAAGCAAAAATAAACAAGCAAATCAAGAAACAAAACCTTTCAAACAACAGGAATAAAATCTCTCTCTCTCTCTTATTTAAAACATAAAAAACTAAGTGGACCCTTACACTTATGTACCGCTTTCTACAAGTGCAAAATTGCATTCCTAACTTAGAAAGCACATGCATACTCGATCAAACTCTCTTTTGGAACTAGAAGAAAAACGGGCCATTCAGCTCCCCACTTTTTGTTTTCAGCTTATGTTCAATCATTCTAAACATGCCCAAGGCCGATACACCATAGATGAAAAACTTCATATCTAAGATTGTACGTACTTTTTTCATTATTTTTCTTGGATAATACCTCATGTGTATTAGTAAAGTGATCAAATTACTACGTTGAGTGATAAAAGACTCCTTAGTTGTACAAAGGCGGGAAAATCTGAAGGAACATGGTGGAAAGAGGGAGAGAGAGAGGGTACACTAGGAAGAGAGGAAGTGATACTCAAAAGAAGACATAATGAAATGGAAATGAAATGACTAGAGCAATGAACAAAAATGAGAGTACTCACATGTAGACCAAACAGCTTGTAGCTTGATACTTGATTGATTTGACACTAGACAAGTACAGCTCTTATATAAGAGCACACACACACATATGAACACCCATGCATATGGGATAACTCCCAATATGACACGTGGCATCCATAGGACACACCAGACTAGAACTCACACTAGAACACACATTTTTGACTCACTTTGGCTTCATATTCCAACACCCCCCCATGAGGGCAAGGTGAGAGACTACTGGAATGGAACCAAGAACAAAACATGATAATGATGGTCATCAAAACTGTGCATGCTGGTCTAGAACTAGACATGGCTCCCACACAATCTCAGAGGCAAGTGAGCATGGCTCAGAGGCTAGTGAGCATAACATAGAAAGCTCATCTAGCATGGCTCAGAGGCTCAGCGTGCATGGATGCATGATCAACTCAGAGTTCTAGGAGACCAATGCACCAACATCCTAGAACTCATATGTTACGCTCTAGCCGAGGTAGCATGACCTCGGAAGAATCAGTCGACATTTCCCTTATAGGATCTATCTCTGTAAAATATATGTTTGCGCTTCATGTAAATGATCGGGAGGGATTTAATGTCAAGGTCCTAGGTGAGGGCTGATAGCACCAGACTAGATAGATCTGAGACCAAGGGCCTAGTGCAAAGATTGTGCCTAGGGGCGAGGAATTAAATGCATCCCAAGAGAGGGGTGAAATGTTGCATTAGGAAGGCCCTATATGGATGACATGTGGCATCTAGATCTATCTAGGGATTTGGGGTTTGCTACAGGCTAGTGAGAGAAGGGAAGGATGTGATTTACGTGATTTAAAAATGCAGATCTCTCTCTCGCTTAAAAAAGTCTTGGCAGAATAGGCTGGGAGGAGAAATCAGGGTGCTACTCCCGTGATCTATCAGAACAGGTTGGAATTAGAGAATAGGAGTGTGATAGTTGGTATCAGAGCTCATGTCTTAGAAGGTGGAGTGCTAGCGACGGATCAACCGAGGGTGACGACGGTAAGGCTGCGACGAAACGTTGGTGGAGCGCCAGTCGACGGGCAGCGTGCACGGAACCAGTAACGGGCGAGATGACGTGGAGTCCCGTAATGGTTTGATGGGCCTACGAATCGGCGGGGCGCTGGATTACTTGAAGGGAGATTTATACGTGCCTTTAACAGATAGTAGAGGGCGACTGCAGCGGAACCATGACAGACACCTGGGGAGCTACGACCGTGATACGAGCGGTTGTCGAAGGTGTTTCGTGGGTCTAACGAAGAAATTAGTTGACAGTTGGTAGCCCGTCGCGTGGGCAGGGATCCGTCTGAAGATCGTGTGAGCTCGTGGAGGACCTAGTATGCACGTCGTCCGGGGGCTTGGCCAAAACTGTCGATGCACAGGTTGGTGGCTTGGAGGTATATTTCATCACGGACCTTGCCGCTCGTCAATTGACGCTTGGTTGGAGAGGGCAGAGGGTTCCAAGTGACTCTTCCTACTGGTTAGTCACAAGGCCCTTGCTGGACCACGTGTGGTGTTTCGGGAGTGCCATACATGAATGTTGGGCTCCACCCGCTGGTGGAGGACTGATTGATAGAGCTGGCGTGAGGCGAACAGTGTTCAGTGTTGCAAGTGATTCGACTGCTGGTTGTGTATCAGTTGGTATCGAGTTTCTAACCGGAACCCAGAGATTGCAAAGGCTTCAGGATATCTGCATACGTGAAAATCCAGTTGATCAAACCGTGTAGCGGGAGTAATCGACCAGGGAGCTCTCTTTGACCTCCGTCAATTCTGTGTTTTTTTCCTGATTTACTTTGGTTGATGCTCCGCTTGCGTGAAGAGGGTTTTGTTAATAATTAGTCTGCATGAAGGTTTGATGCTGTAGCAGGGACAGATTATGCTTGAGACTATGCCTGTGTATTTTAGTCTGAGTTGACTTGCAGGAATTTCCCTAGTATAGGGAAAGTAGGATCTGGGATATATGCATGTATCAAATGCCTAGTTAGTGTGAATCTGGGATTGCAGGTATTCCCTAGTATAGGGAATTGTGTCAGAGTGTCAGTACCCTGAATTGTGTCAGCTTGTGATTACAGTGTTCTAGGGGTGTTTTTTTTTTTTTTTTTTTTTTAAAGAAAAAGCCCCAAAAACAAAACACCTACTGAACTAAATGGAAGCAGAAGAAGGGGCTTCCAGGAGGGACCCTGGTGAATCAGGAGTCCGGCCGACCTAGCAGGGATCGCGCCCAGTAGCTCACACTTTATCTGGCAGGATTGCATTGCTGGAGGATGCCTTGCAACAGTTGTTAGCGCAGCAATTACAAGCCAACGCAGGGCAATCTGAACTTAGGAGAGTGCTACAGAGTATGTCTGCCAGACCTTCTCGAGAAGAGAAGGGAAAGGCTCCAATGGAACTGGAGTCTAGTGTCCATACGGTCGAGCCTAGGAAGGCTAAAGTGCCAAATATTGCCAATTACAGACCGGAAAAGTATTCTGGTCGGATGAACGACCGTAGCTCCGATGTCATTGAGACCTGGTTACACAAATGGGACGAGGCGTTCGCCATTTGTGAGATCAGAAATGACATCAAAAAGATCCGCGAGGCCACCCATATGTTTAGTGAGGCAGCGGATCGGTGGTGGATTAAACAACAAAAAGATGGCATAGCATCCACTACCTGGGAGGGATTTAAAAGAGAGTTCAGGAAACACTTCTTACCTCCTGACGAGGCATCCCGAGCTTGGGATCAATATAGGAACCTTCGTCAGAGAAATTTATCAGTGGCAGAATACACTGATAAGTTTCGAGAGAGTGTAATGAAGGTTGACGAACCCCTGCCTCAATCAATCCAAGTGAAAGATTTCATATTTGGATTGAATGATCGAATAAAAATGGAAGTTCGGGCTAAGTACGCGAACACGTTAGATGATGCAATAGCTATAGCCCTGAACTACGAGGATGCCAAGGGCAGCAAGCCAAGTGGGTTTGCACAGGTCGGAACCCAGTATGGGTATCCGAAGAAATCTGGGTTTAAGAAGAAGTGGGCTAGTAGAGGGAGTGGTTCGCAGCCGAGTGGTCAAGCCAAGCAGGCGAGACCGGCTGAAACTCCTAAACCAAGTACCACCATCATTGGAGTGAAGAGGAAAGTAACCCCAATGGCAGCTCGGTCTTGGTCTAAGTCTCCCTTGAACCCAGAACAAAGGGAAAAAGCGAGGAGAGAAGGCTTATGCTTTGGTTGCCTTCAACCTCATCAGTGGAGAGATTGTCCACGTAATAAAGATTGTCGGATGGCTGAGATGGTGATCTCAGAGTGCGACGTGGAGATGCAGGGAAGTCCCAAAGCGGAAGAGATGCAGATTCAGCTAGCGGGATCTTCTCAGAGGTTAGTACCTTGTTTGTTCTGTGTGTCTGTTACTAAGTTAGTGACGAGTGCACCTGATAACATCCTATCTAAGCCCGCAGCAACGGGGTATACAGCCTTCAATGATACGGAGTTAATCAAAATGAAAGGGCAAGTGGCCAGTCATGATGTCATTGTGTTGTTTGACTCAGCGTCAACTCACAATGTGATTAACTCCAAGCTCGTGAAGAGGCTGAAATTAAAGACAAGTCCATCTGACTATGCGTACACAGTCAGGATGGCCGATGGAAGTTCAACTGAAGTATGGGACCAAAGGGTTACCCAGTTAGAGCTTCGGATTCAGGACTATGCTGAGAAGCTTGATTTTGAAATAACCAAGCTTGCTCATGCGGATATAGCCCTGGGAATGGCGTGGCATTCTAGGAAGAATCCAGCCATTGATTGGAAAAAGCACGTATATCAGTTCAAGATGAATGATGTGCTTTATGTCTTGCGAGGTGAAAGAGATATACCTCAGGGACCGTTGGTTTCCGTGATGGAAATCAGAAAGGCTCAAGTAGAGTTTTTATACCTTTGCACAGCATCGGTAGAGTCGGTGGATGAGTCTTCGGCTAGCACTGATGTTACGCAAAGTGGTGAGATGGCCAAGCTGGCTAATCTTATAACAGAGGAGTTCTCTGAATGTTTCAGGGATGAACTACCTTATGGGTTACCTCCAGAGCGGAAAGTTCAGCATAAGATTGAACTGATCCCGGGGCAGAACCTGTAAATAGACCTCCCTATAGAATGAGTTTTACTGAAGAAGCGGAGGTGCGTAGGCAACTGGAAGAATACCTCAAGTTGGGGCAGATTCAACCAAGTTTCTCACCTTTTGCTTCACCAGTGATATTAAAGAGGAAAAAGGATGATACGTTTCGCCTCTGTATAGATTACAGAGCATTGAATAATATCACTGTTAAGCACAGGTATCCGATGGCTCGGATTGATGATTTGCTAGATGCACTACATGGAGCCGTGATTTTCAGCAAGATAGATCTTAAGTGCGGCTACCATCAGATCCGGATTAGAGCCGAGGATGTGCATAAAACCGCTTTCAGGAGCAGGTTTGGTCATTATGAGTTTTTGGTAATGCCCTTCGGACTTACCATTGCTCCAGCGACCTTCGTCATGCTTATGAACGATTTACTACGTCCGTATATCGGAAAGTTCGTAGTACATTTCATTGACGATATCTTGATATTCAGTAAAAGTGTTACTGAGCATTGTGAACACTTAAGGATAGTGTTCAGTACTTTGAGGAAAGCCAGTCTTTACGTGAATAAAAAGAAAACTATACTGTGTATGGTTAGGCTTGAGTACTTAGGGTTCATAATTACTCCACAGGGGGTAGAAATGGATCCGAAGAAAGAGGCTGCGATACTAACTTGGCCAATCCCTCAGAGTCTGACCGCGTTTTTGCGATCATTCTTGGGATTTGTCCAGTTTTATAGAAGACATATCAAAGGATATTCCGAAATAGTATCGCCATTGACTGATCTGACCTCAGATAAAGTACCTTTTGTTTGGGGACAGAATCAACAGGAAAGTTTTAACACCCTAAAACAAGCTGTGGTCTCAGGACCAGTGTTAAAAATAGTTGATCCCCAGAAACCGTTGTTCCTAGAAACCGATGCAAGTGGCATTGCGGTAGGAGCAGTCCTCCTTCAAGAGGGAAGGCCAGTAGCCTTTGAAAGCAAGAAGCTTTCTCCCTCTCAAAAGAATTGGCCAACTCATGAATTGGAGTTGTATGCTGTTATCCATGCTTTGAAAAGATGGAGGCATTATCTGTATGGTTCAGAGTTTTATGTGGATGTGGATCATGATACTCTGAAACATTTCTGTAAACAGCCTGACTTGAGGGGCTGCCAAGCTAGGTGGGCAGAGCTCATGCAGGAGTTTAATCTTACGATTCGGTACCGAAGAGGAAAAGACAATAAGGTAGCTGATGCGTTGTCTCGCATTATGCACAACCTGAGTTTCACGGTATTAGAGAGTACTCTAATGACCGAGATCAGAGAAACTCAGAAGGTGGACGAGTTTGTCCAGAGCTTATCGCCTAAGGCTCATGTGTTAAAACCCGGGGAAAATGAAAAGGATGACCTGGCATCCAGAAAAGGCCAAACTTATGCAAGATATACCATAAGGGATGGTATGCTAGTTAGAAATGGCAAGGTTGTAGTACCTGGTCAGAATGATCTCAGGCAGAGAGTCATTCGACAATGCCATGATAGCCCGTGTGCGGGACATCCAGGTGTCGAGAAGACATATGACCTCGTGAAGCGAGATTTCTTTTGGCCAAAGATGAAAAAGCATATTCATGAATATGTGACACGGTGTTTCTCGTGTCAGGTAAGTAAGGCCGAGCGGGTGAAGCCACCCGGACTTTTACAGCCCTTGGAAATACCACTAAGTAAGTGGGAGAGCATTTCCATGGACTTTATTGTAGGGTTACCTGCAACACAAGGAGGGTATAATTCTATCCTTGTGGTGGTTGATCGTCTAACCAAGATGGCTCACTTCATTCCGATTAGAGAGTCTATTAGTGCCCCGCAAGTAGCGGATTTGTTTATTAGACATATATTTCGTCTGCATGGACTGCCTAGATCCATAGTGTCAGACAGAGATGTCAGGTTTACCGGTCACTTTTGGACAGCGGTATTTGAGACACTAAGGACTGAGTTGGGAATGAGTAGTGGGGATCATCCTGAGACGGATGGTCAGACGGAGAGAGTCAACCAAACTTTAGAGGATATGCTGAGGGCATATGTGTCATTGAGGCAACATACATGGGACAAGTGGTTGCCATTGTTGGAGTTTGCCTACAATGATAGGAAACATTCATCTACTGGGTTCAGTCCGTTTGAGCTGGACTATGGTTATAGGCCAACCAATCCAACTATAGTTGGAGTACCTCAGAAACTGCCTAGTGCCGCGAACTTTGTAGTTCAGATGCGGGAGATGCTAGCACTTGCGAGAGCTAATATCCGTCAGGCTATGGATAGAGCCAAGGTGTATGCGGATGAAAATCGGTCTATAAGAGTATTTGAAGAAGGAGAAAAAGTTTTTCTCAGAATTCCTTCGCACTCGAAGTCGTTGACTTCAAGAGAGTGTGCTAAGTTATCACCTCGATACTGTGGGCCGTGGTTAATTCTAAAGAGAATAGGCAGTGTAGCCTATAAATTAGAATTGCCACAGGGGTGTAAGGTGCACCCGGTTTTTCATGTTTCACGTTTAAAGAAATTTTTACATACAGGTGACTCACTAATCGAAGGTGTGGTTTTGTTTCAGGAGATAGAGGATGTTGCAAGGTGCAAACCAACAAGAATCCTGGACCGAGGAACAATGCAAATACGAAATCGAAAGATACCCACGGTGTTGGTTGCATGGCATGGTCAGCCTCTATCCGAAGCTACCTGGGAATCCGTATATCAGTTGCGGAGAGTGTTCCCAGACTTTATCATCAAGGACGCTGATGTCTGAAGAGGGAAGGAATGTTACGCTCTAGCCGAGGTAGCATGACCTCGGAAGAATCAGTCGACATTTCCCTTATAGGATCTATCTCTGTAAAATATATGTTTGCGCTTCATGTAAATGATCGGGAGGGATTTAATGTCAAGGTCCTAGGTGAGGGCTGATAGCACCATACTAGATAGATCTGAGACCAAGGGCCTAGTGCAAAGATTGTGCCTAGGGGCGAGGAATTAAATGCATCCCAAGAGAGGGGTGAAATGTTGCATTAGGAAGGGCCCTATATGGATGACATGTGGCATCTAGATCTATCTAGGGATTTGGGGTTTGCTACAGGCTAGTGAGAGAAGGGAAGGATGTGATTTACGTGATTTAAAAATGCAGATCTCTCTCTCGCTTAAAAAAGTCTTGGCAAAATAGGCTGGGAGGAGAAATCAGGGTGCTACTCCCGTGATCTATCAGAACAGGTTGGAATTAGAGAATAGGAGTGTGATATCATATGCCAGGCCTGATAACCAAACCCTATCAATGCCAATACATGGCTCCCACAGTACATCCCCCTCTTGACTCCATGGACTAACTAGAAACATGGAGTCACACACCATAAAAGAAATACATCATTTTAGGAGGACAGTCCAAGGCAAAGGGCCTTTATTAACTCTTCAAACATTCTTTTTAGAGGGACTACTCAAGGCAGAGAACCTTTAACTCAAACATATATATAAATATATAAAAGATTTCATTCATTTTATGCATAGCAAGGGTAGAGAACCCATGAGCCTGAAGTAGCTACCGCACAAGAGTGTGCACATCCTGATGCAAAGAGGTATGTCGGTGAAGAAACAGGCGAGAATGCCCTCAAATGATGTGTCAATAAAGGCCATAGGAGCAGCTACCAAGGGAGATCACGTCATGACTCTCAATGTGCCGATCGGAGAGTCACTGAATGCGCAGAAGAGGCAATGAGTAGCAGAGATGGCGCACCAATCGAAGCAGTCACCAAAGTGTACTGAGATCAGAGAAATGATTTTGACTGTCCAAGACAGTTAACACTGCAATATCGCAATGTCGGAGATGACGAGGTGTGAAAAGAGTATTCCCCGTGGTCAGAAGCCTCAAGTCAATGTACCGGAGTGACAGTACAGTCGAAATGACTTGTGGGTAAGCTCGGGAAGCTCAAATCACTAGTGGAGGTAGGTCAGGGGAGTCCAAATCTGAGAAAAATTGCCAAAAAGTAGCCTAAAACTGCTCAGAATCACCTTCTGATAAGTTGTACGGACTCTTGGCACTGTCGCGCATCCACCTATAGAGGTTCGTACGGACGTACGGATAAAAAATCGATATTTTTTTCTCGAAATGGTGCAGGACAGGGTCGTTTATATTAGGTAGTGCCAAAATGTCAAAAAACATCAAAATCGAACCTCAAAAGGTCAGAAAACAGCCATTGGACTGCTCCAAAACAAGTTTTTAGCAACCAACTGACAAGGAATGTCCGCCAATGCTGAGGGAGAACCACGAACTGATGCGGGAGTGAGCTGAACTCACAAACGAGGACCAAGAGCAATCACTAGGACACCGGAGTACTTGATGGCGAGGAACCATGGCGAGGCTAAGGGAAGGGAGGCTCTACCTTAGAGGAGAGAGGAGCTTCCATTTGCGGGCTTCTCTCATCTTCTAGATAGAGCAAGAAGAAGGGAAAGGTAGGAAGGGAGCCTCTGATACCACATGAAGGAACATGGTGGAAAGAGGGAGAGAGAGGGTAGGCTGAGGAGAGAGGAAGTGATACTCAAAAGGAGACATAATGAATGGAAATGAAATGACTAGAGCAATGAACAAAAATTAGAGTACTCACAGACCAAAGAGCTTGTAGCTTGATACTTGATTGATTTGACACTAGACAAGTACAGCTCTTATATAAGAGCGCACACACATATGAACACCTATGCATATGGGATAGCTCCCAATATGACACGTGGCATCCATAGGACACACTAGACTAGAACTCACACTAGAACACACATTTTCGACTCACTTTGGCTTCATATTCCAACACAATCTATGGGATTGGGAAGAAATAACCCCATATTTTGCCAAATCAGAAATGTTTGAGTCAATGTGAGGCATTTTGATAATGTGTAAACCACTATATTCAGGTTGTTCACGTTTATCATATATATCAACCTCTAATCCTACGGTAGATTGAGAAAGTCTAAGATCAAAGAAAAACACAAGATTCCCCTCTTGAAGTGCAGTTCAGTTCACAAGAGTCAGGAGGATAGATTCCTTCTCCAAAAGCACAAGCGTCTTTGTACATAAAGTCTTTAAAGTCAGGATCATCTAGTACAAATGAATCATCTATAAAACGCCTAACTTAGCTAAGCTTAGGTAAAATGATAGGGCAGGAATTGATAGAAATAAGACGTTGCATAAACTCAAATTAATAAGTGAAAAGATAAAAGTTTGCTAAAAAGGCAGCACATTTAGTGCCCATGGCGATTCCTATAATTTGTTCAAACAAAGAATCACCTATTGTCATGTAAAGATTATCCAAAAGAAAATCTAACACTTACTACCTTGTGTATCTTTTCTTTATAGAATCGCTGTCATGATCTTCATTATTTAGCCACAAAAAGTCAAAACATAAAGCTGTTTTCTCAACTTTTAGCACTTCGCATCTATTTTTGTCAAATCTCAGCTTGAAATCTTCTGCTACTAGCTTTTTTATTCTAAACTTCAGATCTTCCAGCTCGATCTTTGTGTAAAGCGTAGTAAAATCATAGGTTTCAAGGAGAATAGGAGACTCTTTTTCCTGAATGCTTCAAGAGCAATTAAAAAATTATACAACAGAAAACACTCCTTAAAAATGACTTTGAATGTCTCTAATGACACAAACATTTCAATCTTCTTATTTTCTTTAGCTTTTCCGTTAGACCTAGAGTACATAGAAGGTGGGCCCAAACATCTTTATTCAGCATCTCTATTGGTATTTTACCAATACTTTTGATTTGATGAGGTGAGAAGTCTCCTAGCACAACATGGTCATCAAAGTCTAAGTTGTACGAATTACTTCTTATTAGGATTGTAAAATTGCAATGTTACAAAGTCTTTACTATTGGTCTGTCCAGACTTGATTCTTTCTCTTACAATCAGAAGAAAAATATCTAGGCTTCAGCCTTCGCATAATAATAGCAAGTACATGTTTTCTTGGTTTTCTGTGTGATGGCTGACCTTGCTATGATTTTGAAGTATAATTCCAAATACGTTTGTCACTAAAATCAGGGTTTTTGATATTGTTGTCTACTTTTAGTCGTTAAGGCTACATGGCCCATCAATCTAGCAAATCTTTGACCATGTTTAAACTCACTAACATTTTGGCATTCTCTCATTTTAATCATGCTATACTGCCTCTGAATAAATAAACACAAAGAATATGTTGGAGCTTATGCACTCCACAAGGTCCTCCTCCTATCTGCCAGCTATCTCTAGACTCGAGCCCGCGTGCTCCACCTCGAGCGTCTGTAGACTTTCTGTCCAGAATTATCTTCTCAACCTTGCTTCCCTGCGTGTCAGCCTAGGTAGGCAGCCCCTGTCAAGCTTTGTCTGCAGCACACAGGTCCTCTTGGTCCTCCTGAATGTAGGCCTCATGACAGCTGCTCCACTGCTCCAAACTGCTTATGAGAGGCTGCTCCAGAAGATGGTAAATGAGGGCCTGGAGGCCCTCCTTTTATAGCCCCCAAGGGCTGCTGCAAAAACCGACCAGTCTGGCCGACCAGACTGGTCTGTAAAATCCGACCAGGTTGGCTGGTCCAACCAGCCCTATAAAAGGACCTTTGTCAGGCCCTTGTTGGGCTGTTGCTTCTGCCATTGTAGGAGCCTCTTGCAGGCATTTTTGCCTGCCCTCTGCCCCTGCCTTTTGCAGCCCTCTGCAGGCTCTCTCTGGCCCGCCATGCTGCGCCATATCCAGGGCCTGTTGTAGGTTGCTTTCCTGCCTCTATATAAGGGCCTCTGCCAGGCCCTTTTGGCTGTGCTGTCAGACCCCAAACTTTGCAGGGTACAGCTCCCCTGGTCTGCCCATCTCCAGGCCTGGTTGGCTGGCTCCAACCAGCCCCAACCAGCCTCAGCCAATGGCCTGATCCAGGCCTGCTGGTTCCCCCTTTTTGCTGCGCCACTTTCCAGGTCTTTTTTCTGCCCCTGCCTTTTGCAGCCCTCTGCAGGCTCTCTCTGGCCCGCCATGCTGCACCATATCCAGGGCCTGTTGTAGGTTGCTTTCCTGCCTCTATATAAGGGCCTCTGCCAGGCCCTTTTGGGCTGCTGTTAGACCCCAAACTTTGCAGGGTACAGCTCCCCTGGTCTGCCCATCTCCAGGCCTGGTTGGCTGGCTCCAACCAGCCCCAACCAGCCTCAGCCAATGGCCTGACCCAGGCCTGCTGGTTCCCCCTTTTTGCTGCGCCACTTTCCAGGTCTTTTTTCTGCCCCTGCCTTTTGCAGCCCTCTGCAGGCTCTCTCTGGCCCATCATGCTGCGCCATATCCAGGGCCTGTTGTAGGTTGTTTTCCTGCCTCTACATAAGGGCCTCTGCCAGGCCCTTTTGGGCTGCCGTCAGGCCCCAAACTTTGCAGGGTACAGCTCCCCTGGTCTGCCCATTTCCAGGCCTGGTTGGCTGGCTCCAACCAGCCCCAACCAGCCTCAGCCAATAGCCTGAACCAGGCCTGCTGGTTCCCCCTTTTTGCTGCGCCACTTTCCAGGTCTGTTGCAGGTCAAGATCTTTGCCACGAGGCTCGCTTTTCTCCTGGGTATACTCCGCCATCTAATGCTGCTCCAGATCTGCCTCTTCCAGGTCGAATCCATGCTAAACATCCATAGCCATTATTGAGTCCATGAGCTCCATCTGTTGCAGCCACCATGGCTCTTCCAGGTACCTCACTTTTCTTTATTCTTTGATTTCTGCCCACATGGCAGCCATGCTGCTCTCATGTGTCAGTCTCTCAATCCCTAGGTTCACCACCCCCATGCTCTCCTCATATGGGGGCTTACAGATAGGGAGGTGACCTTTCCAACAGGAGTCCATCCCCCATTGTCTGTGGGAATGCCCAGCAAGGCAAAGGATCAGGTCAGCACCTCTCAAGATTGCGGCCAATACACAACGGATGCAACCATGGGGGGTGGATGGTGGCTTACAGAGGGGGGCCATGCATTCTCGATTGATCCAACCTCTCCAACCTACCAGATTCAGGGCCAGCATGTGGTCACGATTGAGGCATATGATCCGATGCCTCCTTCCCGCGTGCGGCCTACGCCATCGCAAGAGGATAGTGTGTATGGGAGACGGTGTCCAGCATCACTGCTTGGAACATCTGGGTTGCCCATTGCAGTCTGATTATGGGAGGCCATCATGCTTTGCTGGCAGCAATCTTGTTGCCATCAAGCATGACATTATTTACACCCTACGTGACATTTGGGAGTGTAGGACTCCGGGTTCTAGAGCGACCACTGCAAGGTGGGAGTGTTTCTGCAAGGCCTATCTTGTAGGCATTTTTTATGTCCTCACAATGAGAGGTATTCACTGGTTGTATAGTCTGCCACCTTGGTTGTCAGCCCCTGTTTCAAAGATTCCCTAGGCAGTGAGCTGGGTTCTCCAGAAATAGGCTGGTCTCTTTCTGACAACAAAGTTTGTTTGGATCAGCACCTTTAGGATTGCCGCATTGTATCGCTGGTTTTTCAAGCATTAAAGAAGTTCCTTTTCTCTCTTTTTTTAAAAACAAACATCTTGAATTGTTTGGCTGCACAGCATATGTGCATGTGCCAGGTGAGATAAGGAGAAAGCTGCATTCTAAGTCTATCAAATGTGTATTTGTTGGGCAAGCTGAGGAATAAAAGGCAAAGTGGCTTCCTAATATGCAAAGGAGGAAACTCATAATCAGTAGAGATAGTCAGTTTCTGAGGCAGATGAGACCCAACCTGGTAAATAGGAAAAACAGCAGATAAAGCGAAGAAGGTAGTTAGTTGAGGATGAAAGGCCAAGTTGTACTTGAATCTCATGAAAGACTTTGGGGTGAAAAAACTTCACCGAGGCCTATGACAGACCCACAAGGTGACAGATCTAAAGTCCTGTTGGGAGGTATCCTAGTCATTCCAATGTAGCTTTTATGGAAGAGATGACAAAGAGGAAGCAGCTTCAGTCATTTAAAGAAGCTGTCCAATGCAAAGAACAAAGGTTGGCTTGGAATCAGAATGCAATTTCAATTATGAACTGTAACACTAAGCAGACTATCACAGGGGGGAAATGTGATAGGACTCAAAATATTTTGCAGAATCAAGCATGACTTTGATGAGTAAATTCACAATTTTGAGGTGAAAGGGTACATGCAGGATGAAGGGATTAATTATTCTGAACTACATTCAGAACACTTTGTTCTCTTGCAGCACCAAATAGCTGACCCATCTTCCAAATGGATGTCAAATCTACATCTTCAAAGGGTATCTAGGAGACATCGTCTATATTGAGCAATAGGCTAGGATTGATCAGCATTTTCTTCGAAAGGTTTTGAGAACGAGCCTTGCAAATCTCAATCTTTATTTTACTTATGGACAAAAGCTCGTTTGAGTTTGTAGTGCTTTATGTGGATGACAAACTTGTCACTAGGAATCCGGACCAATCAATGGTATTTGTAAATTTTGCCTCATTAAGCTCACCTAGGGCAACTTGTCTTTACAATGGGCCTATTGTGTCATCTAGGGTTGTGGAAACCCAATCTCCATCATCTAGGGTCGTGGAAATCTGTGACTACGCAGGTTTAGTTTGCTATCTTCCAGAGATCTACACACACACAATCATGTGCATGTGTCTCTCTCTGATTACGAGAATTCTATCAATGAAAGCCAAGGTTCTTTTCTCCTTTTCTTTGCATCCCTCTCCTACACACACAACACACCCCAACAACACCATCATTCAATAGCAAAATATATACCTTTGTAAGACTAGAATAAGTCCAATCATACAAATTTCGAATTTTTTGTTGTTCTAAAGATCAAAAATCTACAAAGAAAATAAAAGAGAAAAAATGAAAGAGAAGAAAAAAGAGGTAAACAAAAACTTTTATGAAAAGCAAAAGGAAGACATACTTAGCAAGCAAAGCAACACTTATGTCGTCATCAGTGCCCAAGCATAAGCAGCTATACTGGGTTTCTAAAGACCCGCGGAGTCTCTTGGGCAAACCCAGTGCTTGCTAAAATACGTCAAATAAACAAAAGAGAATGAAAACAAGAAATAAAGAAGAAACGAAGCAGGTGACTTAAGCAAAAATAAACAAGCAAGTCAAGAAACAAAAACTTCCAAAAAACTAGAATCTCTCTCTCTCTCTCTCTCTCTCTCTCTCTCTCTCTCTCTTATTTAAAACATAAAAAGTTAAAAGGCACTTTACACTTATGTCTCGTTTCTGCAAAGAGACAAAAATACATTTCTAACTTAGAAAGCACAAGTATACTCAAACAAACTCTCTTTTGAAACTAAAAGAAAAACGGGCTATTCAGCTCCCCGCTTTTTGTTTTCAGCTTAAGTTCAATCATTCTAAACAAACCTACGGCCGAAACACCATAGATAAAAGACTTCATATCTAAGAATGTGCGAACTTTTTTCATTATTTTCCTTGGATTATACCTCTTGTGTAATAGTAAAGTGATCAAATTACTACAATGAGTGATAAAAGACTCCTTAGTTGTACAAAGGCGGGAAAATCTATGGAATTGGGAAGAAATGACTCCATATTTTGCCAAATCAGAAATGTTTGAGTCAATGTGAGGCATTTTTATAATGTATATTCAGGTTGTTCATGTTTATCGTATATATCAACCTCTAATCCTATGGTAGATTGAGAAAGTCTAAGATCTAAGAAAACACAAGAATCCCCTTTTGAAGTGCAGTTCAGTTCACAAGAGTCACAAGGATAGATTCCTTCTCCAAAAGCTCTAGCGTCTTTGTACATAAAGTCTTGAAAGTTAGGAACATCTGGTACAAATAAATCATCTATAAAACGCCTAACTTGACTAAGCTTATGTAAAATGATAGGGCAGGTATTGATAGAAATAAGACGTTGCATAAACTCAAATTCATAAGTGAAAAGATAAAAGTTTGCTAAAAAGACGGCACAATTAGTGCCCATGGGGATTCCTATAACTTGTTGAAACAAAGAATCACCTATTGTGATGTAAAGATTATCTAAAAGAAAATCTATCCAAGAGCAAACATCTTCTACACTTACTACCTTTGTGTATCTTTTCTTTTTAGAACCTATGTCATGATCTTTATTTTTTAGCCACAAAAAGTCAAAGCATAAGGCTGTTTTCTCAACTTTTAGCACTTTGCATCTATCTTTGTCAAATCTCAGCTTGAAAACTTCAGCCACTAGCTTTTTAATTCTAAACTTCAGGTCTTCCAGCTCAATCTTTGTGTAAAGCGTCGTAAAATGTTAAGTCTCGAACAAAAGACATAGGAGCACCCATTATCTACGCAAGATACCATACACACAATTCAAACAAAATGCCAATACCACTGGGAGTGACATGCACATCAACTAGCAGCTACTTCCATGAAATAAACTACGAACTTTATTAAACCCATCCAAACTTGCTACTAAAAAAGCCTTACCAAAACTAGTCGTGACTAAAGTAAATTAGAAGCCCATACTATAGCTATACATTTAACCAAGCCTAGGACATTCTGATGGCCAAAGGACTTCGGGCAAGATAAACAAATGAATACTTGGCCAATAATTTCTTATCATGGCATGGCCACAGTCAAGGAGCTCCGTCATGGAATAGGACATATGTGTACATTAAGCAAGGTCAGCCATGGACCTTATTCATGACCTCTAGACTCATGGTGGTACAATTTAAAGATCTACATCTAGGTGGTGGTTCCAAAATGGTGCCTTCTTGTGCTCATCTCTACATTTTAGTGAGGACTATAAGGCAATTCAATATGCGGTACAGTTGAAGCATCACCAAAAGAAGAAATGTCTACGCCAAATACTATAGGTGTCTGTTGGGACCCTAATACTCAATTTAGACTACGATTATGCCTATCACTAGGGAGTTAACCTGCCATAGTTTTCTTGGTGTGACTGTATCTAGATTCACAGACGACCATATCCTCCCTTCTTTGATAAATATATAATATTTCTAAGAATGAAACTGACAATAGCCATCACCTTCTACCCAAATAATAGCACAAGCTAGTACTACAATCTGAATTCGATTCATCAAGAAGGATGGGATCCCTATATGAGCTAAGTCCAAGTATGACCATGTTATGGGAGAATGCAATCCATCATGGAATTCCTATATGAGCTAACCTACATGTTGGGGAGACGACAACCCATCCCATGAGTGAAGAAATTACAACTATCCCACACCTCGGGTATGTACCATTTGCATCTTGAATACGCTAAACAGACAGTTTTATGTCAGAATCCTTGTCAAATTTTCAGAAAACATAATGATCAAACATGCCCATCACATCCCACATTTGCATTAATCGGCTTTGCGGATTAAGGATTAAGGTCGCCTTCTCAAAAGGATTCATCTCTTACTTTAGAGGGGCACCTTCTCCTAATCCCGGGGGACATCTGTTGCTTAGTAGTCACAGCGTTGCACTTGTAGACCTCAAAGGAGAAAACTACAGCACCTTCGATGTCTTGAATGGACAATTACCATTTATGTCTCTCCTACTTAGCCAGGTCCAATGAACAGAAAATTCCGTTTTTGAGCCTGGCATCCACGTTTGTGCCTTCATTGCGATGGAACTCCCAATGAACACCTTCCTGTGGTTCTCTTTGGGGCTACAACGTAAGACTGCTCCCAACGCCTAGTGCGCGTCATGCACCCAGTGGTAAGTATAATATACTTGATATTTCATGCAAAGTGTGGATGAGCGCAACCTTTCAGTGGCTCTGGGGATGGCCCATCAGTCAGTCTTCAACGTTTAGTCTACACCCTTAAGGTTGGAAAGTCTTTTGCACCTCGCAACCCTTGGCAATCCCTCTTCTGCCTCGTAGCGGTGTAGTTTACCGTCCCTGCACCTTAGTTTGCATCCTCTCCAACCTCTGCTATTCCGTAAAGATTGCCTTCCACGTCATTGTGGATAGTGCTACGCAAAGACAGAATGAGGGTCAAAGCGACTTGTATGCTCTCTCCACGGAGACCTGGCTTCTCCTTATGCAGAGAAATACTCTACTAATGGGGTATTATCTCATGGTAAGAGGAGAAATTTATACACACTATCGTCCTTTTGGGTGAAATTTTGAGCATGGCTTCAATTTCTACCAGTGGAAATCGCGGCCATGAGACTGTCAACCACTCGGGCATCAATAAAAAGTCTCGGCACCTATCCTCGTGGGCTCTGAAGGGGCAACTGAATGGGAAACATGTCACAAACAATGCTACCTACGGAAACAAATTCTTACTGTTGCATGTTTGCGATCGGGCTGGCTTGATTGACGCGAAGAGGTGGAAGAAGAACCGAGAGAACGAATGAAGCTACAAGGCAGAAAGGTGGAGTAGCTGAAGAGGGCTCCTTGTGAGCTACGCAGGGCACTGGATTTCATGTAGAGTCACGTCGCCATTTGCACCATCTCATTAAGATGGCGGCCTAATGCTTTTTTTTTTTTTTTTTTTCAAGCCATGCTATCGAACACTACGCTTCCTCTTCGGCTTCGAACGAGAGCTGCCAAGTAGCCAGTCCTACCACTCGGCTGCATCTCTGGCATCCTCGGCCTTTTGCTCATTACAAGCTTCCCCAAACTAAAGTTTGACTATTTGATTCATAGTAGTCAAATCATTTCATTCAAAATTTGACTACTTTTTTCCATTTTCCATTTAGTAGGGGACCAGTGTGTTACAACAAGATTGTACCTAGTGGCAAGTGGAGACGTTCTTGAAGGATGTACAAAATGAAGGACTAGTCCTAGATTATAGAGTATCACTATTGCCTTGTTAGCCTGGCGATCAAGACTCTTCAAACGTGATGGAAGTGGTGCAGGCTTCATTCCCTAAAGGTGCGTGTGGCAGTTCAAATTTGGGTGGGTAGCCCACGTGATAGGCACACGGCACCGGTTTCTCTACTCTAGTCCCTGTGCACAACTAAATCGCCAATGTGCAATTGCAATTTCTTCATTTTTCTTTAACCCCATTTTTTGGGAGCTTTCCAAAGATGACACGTATAGAGAGAGCTCTCAAGTTCTAGAGAGAGAATAACGTCAATTATAGATAGTATAGATTATGCCAACGACTAAGGGGATATATTGCAATTGCTTCGTCAAGCTAAAGTTTGACTACTTGTTTCCATTAATTCATGATTATGCTAACAACACGGTTAGGAAAGGGGGAGGGGGGGGGCTACCACAATTGCTTGCAAAGAGAGATTCAAGGTGCTTGAGAAGATTCTATCTAAAAGCTAATGAAGAAGACATGCGGCCCAAACTACATCAATTTAAGCATCTCATTTAAGGTAGATGAGTTCTTGCAATTTAAAGAATGTGTTGTAGGAACATGTTCAATTGAGTGAGGAGGTATACTATTCCACATGCATTTGCAAATGGTTTGCCGTATTCAATCGGAAGCTACACAAAATGTCACAAAGTAATTAAATAATACCTAGCTAGGATAAAGAGCAACCTGTTAGAGGGTTAATAATGTGCAGAGGACTTATACAAGCAACATGCACACTTTTCATGGTATGATTGGATATTGCATGAAGGAATTATGAGTATGTTATGCATGTGCTAGATGGTGGTGGTCAATCCAAAAGGTTGCAAATTGTCAAGAAAGAGACTCCATGTGTAGTATTCATTGGTGCATTTAAGAGGGCAACTCTACCAATGCATACGGCAATACCCACACTATAAAGTGGTAGGATCATTAGTTTTGCACTTGCTTGAGTATATTTCCTCTAGGGGTGGTTGTCTCAAAGGTGGACTTTGCTTAGAACTACACGTTTGCGCCATAGCATGAGATGCAATTTTTTACTTGGTCGGCACTAGAGGGTTTCAAGAAATTATCAAATCTTATGAAGCCACGTGGCACATTTCAAAGCATTAGATCTCACATAAGAAACGCTACAATTAGGGTCTCCCTATTTTCCACCTCACTACCTTCATCCACACTTGCCAACGATCTTCACTTCTCACCTCTATGCCTTGTGCTTGAGTGCTTCCCTCTATCTCTCTTTGCCTCCCACAAGTCGCTTATCACCACACACGTGTAATTCCTATCAATCCTCCTTTTGGAAGCTCAAATTTCCTAAAGGTTCGTCTTTTATATCCCGGTCGACCTTTAGTTTTTTTTTGAGACGTGTTTTTGTATGTTTCTCTGCATGTCATTCACTTCAAAAGTTTGTTTTAGTTCCAAACCATCTCAAGTTTAGCCGTTTCTGTCTTATTCCTAACTACAGTTTTAGTGATCGCGAAAAATCATGATCATCCTTTCGAAAGGTTTGCACCCATGTGCATTAGTTTTGAGTTGCAGTCTATAAAAGAATCAATTGAAGCATGTCAAGAGGAACGGTGAATTGTTAGAATGCCAATCCCGTAAATAAAGCCCATGGAGGATGCGCTGGCATCTTTTGCAAAAATTAATCATCGGTTGGAGCAAGCTTTGTCTATGTGCTGATTTGCCTTTTGATTCAAGCTTTGAATTTATTGTAAGTACTTTTGCTTGGCCTATTATTTTATGCCACCGCCAAAGGGAATGAGAGAAAGGTAGAGACGGGAGCTAATCGAATTTTATTTAGGACACGATTGCAAAAACTAATTGTTGTCCTTTGGATATGTGACGACCATTTCTGGGTTTGGCTTATTGAAGTAGAGAGCAAGATGGATGTCGTTTTTTCTAGCATATGCTTCTTGCATGGACTCTAATTGGGAGCAAGAGGATTGAGAGTTTTTAGTGTATGATCCAAAGCTGAGGTTCTTGAAGGAAATGAAGCCATGGCAAAGAGAATCTTCATGTCACTTTTGATTTTGTAACAAATTGAGCTTGATGGAAGTTGTAATGATTTGTGAGCTGCAGTTTGATTCGTGAGTTGCAATGATTTGCAAGCTGCAGTCTGATGCTCTTATCCACCACAGAGCTGGGCCATTTGTTGTATTTCTTATAAATGGATGGCAACTCCTCCCTTTTCTATTGGGGAGATCTATTTGGCAAGGGAAGTTTCATGCCGGTAAGTGTGCTTTTGAGCATCTACACCATGGCCGATTGTAGCAACCACCGTGGCCGATAGGGTCTGCTAGAGCTCACAAAATGGAATGAAAGTTGTGCGGCATAGGTGCAAGCGTTGTAGCTTTTGCTTGTCCCCCAATATGGGAAGAACGATTTCCTTAGCCCTAAAGCTATCACCAACTGCAAAAACTTTGATAGTACTGCCAAATGTGCCACAAGCAGTGCCATGATGAGAATGGGTTCAAATGCCACTTCATGAGCGAGAGCCATCAACAACAAAAACAATGGATGAAATCTCAGAGGAATTTGAGACATTTTTATCTAAACACCTCAAGCATAGCCACCACTTTAGCAGAGTCATAGCCACTATTCTTTACAATGAGTACACCATTGATCGCCATCATGTTCATAGGAACTCCACCCACTAGGCTACGCTTATGGAGTTTGCAAAGTATCTTGGATGAATTGGTGGTAAATGCAAGTGGAAGAAATGGAGAAGGGTTGGTTTCTAACATGCATTGATAGAGAACCAGAGATGCCTCTGAGAGAAAGGCTAAAGAACAAGAGGGAGAGGGCAAACATCCTAACAAAAAATGGCATAAGAGGGAAATTTCCGAGCACATAGAGAGAGCTACATAGTCTCTAAAATCCAATAGCATGTTCGGCGAATGCGAGCACCTTCTTCTCATGCACGTTTATATTACTTTAGGATTCCACTCCAAACCTACTAATCCTTTTTGTTTGTTTGCAAATTCAAAACAAACACCATACTTTGGATGATTACATTCTTTAAAAGGTATACATATTCTAACCTTTTACTTATGTTCCCAATTTAGAATGGATGTTCAGGAAAAATAATGTTTGAACATTAAAAAATAGACATCAAACGAGATTGTATTAATCATGTCAATTATCATGCACATCAAAACTTCTAATCAAACGAATAGAGGTGACCTACATGTTTACATACTACTCATGTCAAGTAACCTCAATATGACTCATGTGCATATTTGCATCCAACCTAGCCAAGCATTTTAGTTTGAATAGCTAACATTCTATTCTTTAGTTGTGCTTTCTAACATGAGATTGCTATATAGATATTTACATTAACTAGAATATATAGATATTTACATTAACTAGAAAATAATGACTTTTTGACTAGATATCATTATATTTTCTATATACACATTATCAATTACTACATGGAAAATGTTTATTTTTATAGCTAGAATGAATTTGATGTATATCTATTTATATTAACTAGAAAGTGACAAGTTTTTTCATATATACTAATATATTTCCTATATTGACATTTTTAATTACTAATTTACTCTTCTTTTTTGCTAGATCAATGCAAATTTCTAGATAAAATTACTACTTGCTAGATTGAATAAATAGATACTATGATTGAAGGGCAAAAAGTGGGTTTAGATCTAGTAATTCGGGTAAATTTTTCTAGATAAACATGCATCTCATTAATTTTGGACTATTTTTTCCTTTTTGGACTTTGCTCAAAATTCCTTCCTAAATGAAAAGCTTACTTTATGAAAATATCATTCCCAAATCAAAATTTTACTATTTGGCACTATCCTTTCCACATAAAAAGTTTATTTTCTCACACTATCTTTTTGCGCTAATAATGCCAAAAATACAAAATGTAATTTCTACCTTATGCAAGAATCCTAGTATGGATTTTTTTAAAAAAGAATCCTCCTTTAAAAACTTATCTTTTCTCATTAACATTTTAAATAAACAAAAACAGTTTAAATGCATCAAAAAACTATATACATACATATATATATATATATATATATATATATATATCACATATGTGTGTATGTGTGTGTCTATATCTATACACACACACACACACACACACACACACACACAAATTATATATATACGTATATATATATGTGTGTGTGTGTGTAATATAATTAATTAATTATTTTATCGTGAGAATCCTCTAAAATATCCAAGACTTAATAATGGTATCAAGAAACACCTTTTGAGAGTTTTAAAACTCTAAAATCTCCAAGGCGTAATAATCGTGCCAATAAACACCCTTCAAAGCCTCAAAAAGCAATAGTGGTATCTCAAATGACTTTATAATGGTGCCAACAAACACCAGCGATAGCTCAAAGGTTTTTAAAGATGTGGTGGTAGCGAGTGAAGAATCATTGGTTGATATGATGGTGCGAGTTTGGTTTGACACAACAATAAGTCATTGTTCGATATGGCATCACAAGGGCACTGCACATGCGTGAATGGCATAGACATGCCCATGGTTCCTCAACGGAAGGTCATTGGTACATGTGGTGGCATGGATGTGTTGCACTTGCCTTTGGGCTTTTTAGTTTGTCTTTGTTAGTGTGGGGTTCATGCTCTAGCGATCCACGTTGTTGATGGAGCGCGAGGAGAGGAAAGGAGAGGGAAAGGGAGGGGGGAGGGAGAGAGAGAGAGAGAGAGAGAGAGAGAGAGGGGGGGGGGAAGGAAGGGAGGGGGAGGGGGAGGGGAAGAGAGAGGGAAAGGAAGGGGAGGTGGAGAGAGTGGGGTAGGAAGGGGAAAGGGGAGGGGAGGGGAGGGGAAGGAAGGAGGAATGGAAGGGGAGGGGGAAGGGAAGGGTGAGGAAAGGGAAGGTAAGGGAAGGGAAGGGAAGGAGGGGACGGGCTTCCCTTAACTCCGGGCCACAAGAGAGGGGAGAGAAGGGGAGAGAGAAGGGAAGGAGGGTAGGGGAGGGAAGGGCGTAGGGAAGGAGGGAAGGGGGAGAGGGGAGAGGGGAGGGAACGAGAGAGGGAAAGGGGAGGGGGAGAGAGAGGGGGGAAGGGGGAGAGGAGAGGGGAGGTGGCCATGGCCCCAAGCTCCCCTCCCCTCCCTCCCTTCCTTCCCCTCTCTCTCCTCTCCCCCGCCTCTGTCTCTCTCTCTCTCTCTCTCTCTCTCTCTCTCTCTCTCTCTCTCTCTCTCTCTGTGCCCCTCCCTTGTCCTTTCTACGTCCCTCCCCTTCTGTCTCTCAGCCCCTACCCCTTTATCTCTCTTAACCCCTCTCCCCCCTCTCTCTCTCTCACTCTCCTACCCACCTTGCCAGTCCCCTTTGGTCCCTATCCTGACAACCGCCCTTACTGCTAGATGCTCTCTGTGAGCCTTGGCATCATTGCTGATGCGCCATCATCAATGCCCCTTGCATGTTTTGTGCCATCGTCACAGTGCCCCCCCATGGGTTCTTGCATCACCAAGTGGTAGTGGTGCTGCACTATAGGCTGCCCCCCTCTATTCGACCCTCCTATTGAGCAACATTTACTGGAGCCCCGCATTCACCTCCGCGATGCCGTTGCTACGCTGCATGCTTTGGAGTAGCCCTAGTCCCCTCATAGCAGCTTATAGCTTGGCTTAGGCCAAGCCAAGCTGCTGATTTGCAGCCCCTAGGCCCCGCGTGGGCTAGGGATTGAAATAGAACACTAGGGCCACCTTGGGCCTCAGACACCCCCCCTTATTGTTGCCATGAAAGCAACCCCTTCCATGGTTTGAAGACCTGCAAACAACACCAAGAAACTAGGCACAACTCACTATCAAAACTGCAAATCAAACAATAGTGTCAAGAATGTAAGATTATAAGAGAAAGACCTTGAGACTTGGGAACAATGGGCAGCCGACATGACAGAAAACAAGAGGCGAAAAGGAGCACAAATATAATGTCATTTGGACCAAAGCGGAGAAAATAGAAGACAAAAATATCAAAGGATGAATATCAACAATCAAGGAGGTGTGTAAGTTGTAGGCCATTGAGCTTGAATGTATGCAGGAGAAACTAGGGGAAAACAAGAATGATGAGCTCTCCAACATACATGCTCAATTACAAGATAACATGAAGAAATCGCAAGGGGAAATGCAAATTAAATGGGCAAAATATGTAGCTCAAATATCGAATGAGAAAACCAGCACTCTTGCCTCTCGAATTGAGATGCTAGAAGTCCAAGTTGCCACTCTCAAAGATGAGAATGAGAAGTTGAAGGCAGGTGCACATTGGGAGGAAGGGGAGCTTCAACCACCTATTTTAGAAGAATTGAACCTTATCAATGAGCAAATGAAGTAGTTCAAGGACACAAAAGGGACCTAAAAAGAGGGATGCAAGCTCATTGATGAGATAAAATTTGAGAATGAGTAGCTCAAGAAGGAAATGGACACCTTACAAGCCATTATGCAGGGGAAACATGTTGAGTTCGCATAGCAAATTACAAAGGGGAAGGCAGATAAGATATGCTTGCATGGAAGGATGTGCTAAAAAAAGACTCAACAGCACCACAAAAGAGCTCATATATGAAACCTTGAAGGAAGAAAAGAGGCATAACAGTAAGGCTATGAATGTACTGGTAAGAGGCCTAATAGTAGGTGATACCCCCATGTTAGATGCCAAGGCTTTATTTGAAAAGATGGGCGTCAACCTCATTGTGAATCAGCTTGGAGAGTGGGTAAGGTAGATGCACCAACAAGACACATGGTAATTAAGATGCGGGTAGCCAAATCATCGATCCACCCTCATGGATACAAGGGTCATACTAAAGGGAACCAAAATCTATTTGGACGATGATCTCACACTCCTACAGCAAGAGCACATGAGGGAGGGGATGGTTCGAGTTATGGCAGCAAGGCAGGTAGGGAAATGGGCAACTATAGCGACAATAAGGTGATCATCTGAGAGAGGGCAGAAAGAGGAGAGAGGAAAGAAGGTGTAGTGAACAACACGTGATGGTGTCTGACTCATAAGATGAGAGCACGCAATAAGCTGAAGATAAGACAAAGGGAGAGGGGAGGGAAAGTGGAAGAGAGAGGGAGAGGAAGGGGGAGGAAGGGGGAGGGGGAGGGAGGGGGAGGGGGAGGGAAATGGGTAACCTACATCGACGATAAGGTGGGCAGAAAGAGGAGAGAGGAAAGAAGGTGTAGTGAACAACACATGATGGTATCTGACTCATAAGATGAGAGCACGCAATAAGCTGAAGATAAGACAGGAGGGAAAGTGGAAGAGAGAGGGAGAGGAAGGGGGAGGGAGGGGGAGGGGGATGGGGACGGGGAGGGGGAGGAGGGGAGACCCTAATGGGAGGCATGAGACCAATATATAGGCCACAGAACATAAAAGAATTCAAATTTTCCACTCTCCTTCCTCTCCCTCTCTAAACCCTAGAATTCAAACTTCCCATTCTCCTTCCCCCCCCCTCTCCCTTCCCTTCCCTATAGTATTTAAATTCCTTGCTCCCCCATTCCTCCCCTCCCCTCCCTACCCTCTCCTCCTCTGCTCCACTCTCCTCCTATACCTTTCCCCCTCCCTCCCTTCCCTTCCTCACCACCCCTCTCTTTTCTTGTCAATGTGGCCTCCCTTCCTCCCCTCCCCTCTCCTTGCTTTTCTTGCCAATGCAACCATGCTCCCTTCCTCTCTCCATTCCCCTCCCCCTTAATTCCACTAAATCCCTTTTTTTCCTAACTCTCATGTGAATGTGGCTGCTTTTTTCAATTTATTTAAAAAATAAATAAATAAATCCTTGTCAGATGTGGATTATAGTCGATATTCCTTTCCAACCCCTTATGTGGATTATAAATAAGGCATGCTCATGAAACTTTGCAAACATCTTTACCATGCTTAAATCCTACATCTTAAATTCTATACCAATATACCCTAAACCCTATTGCCTAAACTCTCTGATGGGTATGGTACTTTGCACAAGCCTTAATCTTACCCACCGATGCAAAGTACCATGCCAATCAGATATCATTTGCATGGTTGGGCATGCATTTTCCTTGTTTCTCCCCGCACGCTATGCATTAGGGTAAAAAAACATGCATTCAAATGTGCATATCTCCAATGGATATGTTACTTTGCATGGACCTTAACCCTCAAATTTAAGGCTCAAGCAATGGTCAGTAGGCACACTTTTCCTTGTTTCTCAATGATGCTACCATGTGCTATATGTGACAGATCATAATTTGACTAAGGAAATCAGACACGTACGCTTAAATGAGATCCAATATTATTTAAGACCATGCCTATTCAAGTCTCACACGTTTGAATGAGGCTCCCCGATGCGTGTTTTTTGACCCTCATGCATGATGAGTGGTGGAAACAAGAAAAAATGCATCCTCAACCATGCAAATGATATCCAACAGGCATAGTACTTTTCCTAGGCCTTAACGTGGATACAATTAAGGTCCATGCAAAGTACCATGCCCATCAGAAACCCGCACATTCAATTAGGCTCGTTACTATGTGTTTTTTAATCCTCATGCATAACAGGTAGGAGAAAACAAGAAAAAATGTGTCCCCAACGATGCAAACAATATCCAATGGGTATAACACTTTACACATGCCTTAGAGTGAATATATTAAGGCCCGTGCAAGGTATTGTGTCCATCAGAGACTTGTTCATCCAAATGAGAGACCCTGATGCATGTTTTTTACCATCATTCATGACGTGTGGTGGTGAAAAACAATGAACAATGCATCCCCAACCATGCAAATGATCTTGATGGCATTAAGTCCCATGCAAAATATTGTGCCCATTAGAGATCTACATGCTCGAATGAGACACCTAGATGTGTGTTTTATGATCGCAAATAAGATTCGATGGACACCATACGGTCTTGTTATGGCACTGAATACGCAGAACAGAAATCCGCCCCTCAACTTTGAGGATTTCAACGCGATGCTTCTGGAGGAGGAGATGCGTCAAAAGATAAGGACTAGAGAAGATTTGGCTTTCTGGACTGGGAGAGCAAAAAGAGGAGGAAGAAGGTATGACCGATGAGGTTTTGATGATTGAAAACAGAGAATATTTATTTTTGATTGACATTTAATACATTAAAAATTTGAGAGAAGATGAAGTATTCGGGGCACTCTACACTTGGGTGAGTAGTAGTAACTTAGGTTACCCAAAAGAGGGGTTGGATAGGTGCATAGATTTGGCACCTTCAAACACTTTGGAGCATCCGATCTTGAGGGAGAAGTAAAAATACAAATCAAGAGTTCAACTGCCAATGCCATGGATGTAGATAGGGCAAGTGACGGTAACCTGTGAACATTGGCACTAGGTCAAAAAATATTAATGCAAAGTACGTGATCAATCGAAATGTTGCTTCAAACTAGAAGGCGAGGATCCCATACTAAAACCAAAATGATCTCCTATGGAGCAGACGACTTATTATGGATCATCCGTAAGGGTAAGGACTCTGGTAACCCATCTTCTTCTGATGATAAAAAGAGAATGAAGAAGATCAAGCGCTTCTATTGCAACAAGGCAGGGCACAAGCAGAATGAGTGCCGAAAGAAGATTGCAGATGAGAAGAACGGAGTAAAGAAAGAGTCTAGCAACAGCGCGCAGGTAGCACCAATAGAGCTGTTCATAGCAATTGAGGAGATTTGCGTGGAGGCAGTTCATCTACCTGCGAATGAACCTTGGATCATTGACAGTGGTGCATTGCGCCACATGACCAGTCGGAAGGATTGGTATACCTCTCTACAACCGGTAGGGAATGACATCTTGGTAGCAGTCGGTAATGATGCAAAATGTCCAGCAAAAGGAAAAGGTACGATTGCTCTCAAGTCAGATGTTGTAAAATAGTTGTCCGATGTTCTTTATGTGCCAGATATCAAGAGGAACTTGTTGTCCGTTTATGCGATCACAGATCAGGACCTCAAAGTTCAATTCAATAAGAATGGTGCATAGATCCTAGATCTTCAAGGAAAGCTCGTTGGTAAAGGTACGCGGCGCAACAGCATTTACGAATTCTCAGCTTTTAGTGCTCGAGCAGATGTGAAGAACACTAAGCTGTGGCATGAGAGGTTTGGTCATCTAAACCTTAGTTCTTTGAAGGAGATACATAAAAGTGGAATGATTGCAGACCTACCAGAAATTTTAGATCTGCCCGATGTATGTGAAGCTTGCATGATGGGCAAGCAGCATCGGCATCCCTTTCCTAAAGAGGCTAGCAGGGCAAAGGCTCCTCTAGAGCTCGTTCACACAGACCTCTGTGAAAAGATGGAGACGGAAGCTTCGGGTGGTTCCTACTACTTCATGATGCTGATCGACGACTATAGTAGAAGGATATGGATATACTTCCTGAAGACTAAAGACGAGGCTTTTAGTAGGTTCAAGGAATGGCATGTACTGGTCGAGAAAGAAACGGGGAGGAAGGTAAAGAAGCTGAGATCAGACAGAGGTGGAGAGTTCACATCAACTGAATTTGAAAGTTACTACAAAAGTCACGGAATCAAGAGGTAGAAACCCCCGCCACATACATCATAGCAAAATGGAGTAGTAGAATGCAAGATGCGCATCATTTGTGAAATGGGCCGGAGTATGATGACAGGGAAAGATTTGCCAAAGACTTTCTGGGCTGAAGCATGTAACACTACAATTTACGTCCTGAATCATAGCTACACGAAGGCTGTGAATAGGATGACTCCACTGCAAGCCTTTTCCGGTAAGAAACCTTCAGCTGCACATTTCAGAGTTTTTGGATGTGACTGTTTTGTGCATGTCCCTGATGCTACCAGGACCTTTTAAGCGAGCTCTATTTAAACAACAATTAACATGCCCTCAAGAAAATCTCAATGATGCCCATGATGCTATAACATGGCTTACAGGCAACCTCTCCACAGGGGTGCATTCAACATACATTAAACAAAGCCTTAAGAATAGTGTGGTGCACAGAGTTTTCCATGAAGTGAAAGTGGATGAAGTGCAAAAGAGAAGCCGGCATGATTGTAAGAAAATTAAAGGAGTTGGTAGTTTGCACAGCATATGGGGCTTCTCAAACAAGAAAACTTTCTTGTTTCTGTAGTGCATGTATCAGAGGGGATCATGACAATTGTGACGACATTGCAACTGTGAAGACATGGGAGCGAGTTCAAGTTTTCCCTCTCCATTCAAATGGAGTGACAAACAATGGAGAGACAAACAATGACTCACCACAGTTTGGGGAGAGTTTTGATGACCTCACTAACTATCTGGAAGAAGGGGGATAACTTTGTAGTTGTCGTTCGCTGCCTCCGAGGAGAAGAAGAAGATGACCCATACTTTGTGTTGCAGTGCACAAAAGCTAAGCACAAGGTTGAGGAAGCATTTAAGGATCATTGGGGAACAACCTATGAGAAGTTGAATGTAGTAGTTGGAGCTTTTTGGTACAAAAAAACGAGAAAAAAACATCCAAGAGAGGCCACAATTACATTATGTTACATAAGAGTCCTCAAATTTTTGTGTGCTCTTATCTAGTAAGAGCTATTAAGTTCCAGATGCAACTTGTGCAACAATGGAAGAAGGGCGAGAGTGTCTTCAAAATGGATTTAGACACACAGCACATTATGGGGTGTCTTGGAGTAGTGGACGAGGACGACTAAAATAGTACATAGTCTCATTGTAAGGAAATAGTGTTCCACTCATCTTGGAAAATGGAAAATGTATTTGAGACTGCATTTCTTTTAGTAAATCCCAAACAACCATTGCACTTGTTTTTTTTGTAATTGTTTTTGTAAATCCCAAATGATAAATCCCACGCTTGTTTTTAGTATATCCCAAACAACCACCATGCTTGTTTTAGTACATCCCATAGCTGTAAATCCCAATAAAAGTAAATCCCAAACAAAGACCATGCTTGTTTTGGTAAATCCCATGACTAATCCAAAAATATGAAATGAATGAATTGTATGCCATTCATCTTGTAATAATAGAATCAAACCACTGCCCTGGTGGCAATTAATATCCTAGTCTGCAACCAACCACCACACTAGCTACCACTTATCCCGCACTACTACCGTGCTATCCTAAAGTGGATCATATTATTGCAAAGTGCTATACTAAAACAGTCCCCTTTAGGCTGATTCCCTTTATCTATTGTCATATTTCAACCACTAGGCTGGTGACCACGAATTCTAAACGAATGAATTGTATGCCATTCATCTTGTAATCCTAGAGTGCAACTAAACTTTGAGCTGCAAACCAACTAGTGCTTGTAGTGGCTTTCGAAAGTTTTGAAAAGAAGCTTGCCTGGGTGAGAGAGGTCCAAACTACAGTGGAAGTCTTAGAAACGCTCATCTTGATGCTATTGAGATCAATTTAAGCAATTTCAAGAGATGCTGATGGAATCAAATGAAGCTATTGCACGGAGTGAGCAAAGAGTAGATGATCTTAAGGAGGACATTCATAGGCTTAGGATGAGGGAGGAAGGAATCAAGAAGTAACTTCTTCATGTACAGAGTTACAATGTGGTATTGACGGCCGCAATAGTTAAATTGGATGCCTATCATATTATGCAGCAGGGTCCAAAATGCTCTATCTGCAAGACCCACATCATAGATGATTGCATGATCCAATGGCCTTCATGCTACCACCCTATGCATGTTTTTTGCTTTGGGTTGTTTGTGGATGCAAGCTCGGCTTGTAGACTATGTAAGGTGTCACTTGTTAGGTCATGGAGAGATCTAATGTGCCTGCTTGCTATAGTTATTAAAAGCGAGAAAGTAGGGACTGAAGTTCAATTTTCCATTTGGGCCAAAATTACAAAAGTCAAGGAGCTTGAATTGAAGAATCCCTGAATGTGAAGAAAAGGAGCCTGAAGGGAGGAACTAGCCCCCTTCAGGAAAGGAGCAAGAAGGGATGAGCTTGCAAACAAGGAGCTCAAAGTAAGGAAAGAGGATGTGACATGAAGGGAGGGGATGGCCCCCTAAAGGGAGGAACCAACCCCCTTCAGGAAAGGAGAAAGGAGGGCCGAGCCTACAAATAATCAGGGAGCTCAAAAAGGCAACTTGCTCAAAGCAATGTAGAACCAGTCCCATGAAAGGAATCTTTGAGATGTAATCTATTGAATTATTAATGTTCTCCAAAGATAACTTGGGCAATGTGTCTGTTTTAGGATAGCACTTTGCAGCAATGCGATTAGTGCACAACCTTATCATAATCTTGTTGCATGGTCTTGTGCCTATCTTTCCAAAATTGCAAAAGCAATTCTAGATAACAAGTTCCACTATGCCTGCTACAACTTGCTTGACCATGGCTACTCCCTGCATCCTTCCTAGCCTGGAGAGCTGCCTCATTGTCTTCTCCACCATGGTTGCTCTCTATCCCATCCTTTCTGGCCTTGAAGCTTTCTTGTAGCTCATCACCGCTCTAGTTTCTTCATTCTCCCTTTTAAGCCTCCATCATCTTGTCTTTTTCAGTGTTCAATGCGTTTTGCATGTTACAGAGCTACTTGTAAAGAACATCCTTTTCAGCTCTCTAATCATGATTTTGCATCATTGCTAGCTCCTGCTCTGCAATGTCCTCATCTGTTTTGACGTCTTCAAGCCTATCCTGGGGCTCCTTGATGTGCTAATTTGCTTCTTCTCTTCTATGCCTTTCCATGTCGACCATTTTTGCAGTAGCCTTCACCTATTCTCATGCCTGTAAGGCCCTCAATTGTGCCTCCTCTACCTTGGCTTCTACACCCTCCCTGAGCAATTTCTCATGTAGCACTTCCTTTGCTACATCGGTGGCTTTCTCTTGTAGAAAAGTCATCTTCTGAGACGTCTTCTTATCGTATTGCTAAAAAATTCCTTTTGAGGGTAGATGTCATCAAGTGCATTGCAACTCGACCGGACTGAGCTGACAATTTGGATTTTCCCTCCATGCAATTTTTCAAGTTGGTTATCACGCTCTTGGAGATCTCCCTTGAGAAAGAGACATCACATCCTTTCAGTTGCTCTACCTGCTTGAACATGCTAGAACTTCGCGGTTCCTCTCATATCAAGAAACTAGTGCATTGTCTTCTTCAGCACATCCTGGAGGTTTGTTGGCAAGCTAGAAAGCTTGCCTCCACCATATGGACTAATCTGAGCATTAGGGTATACATCTAAAATATCCTATCTCTTCCACTACTTCTCTAAGAAGTGTGCTTGCAAATTGCCTCCAAGAATGCCTAGCACCTTTTCAATCATGCTTCAGTGATGTTAATCTTTTGACCTTGACACACTATGTGTCCCTCCTTTACGTTCACCAGTTGTACCAACCTAGTGAAGTTGGTGAGAGCATCCAAATTGGGCTTTTGAAGAGTGAGTGAAAATCTTGCATATGTTGCGATTTTAAGATAAGGGGACGAGAGTCTCTTGCATTGTGCTGCAAAGGGGGAGAAAAGATTGTGTGAGGAGCTCCTGGACTGTGCAAAGGGGGAGGAAAGCATATGTGAGGAGCTTTTGAACTATGCAGAAATGTTTTGGAGCTCGGTGGATCTAGGGGGATGCATTATGAGAGGGGATAGAAGTTGTAGGAAGAGTGCACGGGAGAAAGGTTGAGATGGATAGAAGACAAAATAGTGAAGGAAATGGAATAGTGGAGACTTAACTTTGCAGTCCGAGTGCAAGAAGGGAGAAAGAAATAGTTGAGAGGGATAGAAGACAAAAATGTGGTGTCCTTTTTATGCCGTGTCCTTTCAAGGGACCTTAATCTTTTAACCCCTCTTGGCATCCTTCTATAATGCTAGGCATTAATTCACGTGTCCACAGTTGCACTGTCAAGCCCTCCGCTGCACTGTCAAGTCCTTTGGCTTCCCACTTCACCATATCCACACTCCCGGGATTATGGCTGACGTAACATTCCCTTCCCCTTAAGAATGGTTTACGTCCTCGAAAACAAAATTGGGAGACCTTCTCTAGAGATTGCTTACCCTTTCCCATGTTGAACTCTCTTCAGATCTATCTTTCCACTTAACCAAACATTCTTGCCATATAGTATGTTGCGTTCTTTTTTCTTGTTTATCTAAAATTCTTTCTGGTTCATGTGGTAAAGATGCAGGTTCAATAAGTTCAACTAGGACTTCATTTCCAATGAGATTATCATCATCTCCTAATTTTCTTTTTAGCCTACTAACATGAAAAACTGGATGTACTATACATCCCTTAGGTAGGGCTAATTTGTAAGCAAGTTCTCCAATCCTCTTAAGTATTGTGAATGGTCCACAATACCTAGGAGATAACTTCGGACACTTACCTGTCTTTAAAGATTCTAAAGATTTAGGTACCTTAAGGTAGACCTTCTCATTTACTTCAAATTCCAACTTTCTACGGTGGGGGTTTGCCTAACTTCATGCTCTATCTTGAGCTCTTCTTATGCTATCTTTAGCTAACTTAAGCATTTGATTCATATCCTCAAGAAAGTCTTTGGCCACTTGAACCTTCTCTTTTTTGAGTCCCACTGTCATTGGGGCTCTTGGTTGAAATCCATACATCATCATGAATGGACTGAAACCTATAGTTGAATGTTTGGCACTGTTATATGCAAATTCTAATATGGGTAAATACTGTTCCCAATTAGTTTGCTGTTTACTTACATATGCTCAAAGCATATCCTCAATGATCTGATTGACCCTTTCAGTTTGACCTTCACTCTGTGGGTGATCTGCAGTGCTCATATTCAATGAAGTTTCTAACCTCTTAAACATAGCTCTCCCAAAATGGCTGTTAAGTTTGCTATCCTGGTTACTAACAATACCGACTGGTAGCCCATACAGTCTATAGATATGCTCCACAAATAGCCTAGCTAATTCTGGAGTTTTCACATCTTCACTGATAGGAATAAAATGAGCTATCTTGGTCAACCGATCCACAATTACCCACACAGAGTTGTGCCCCCTCTGTGTCCTAGGTAGTCCCACAATGAAATCCATGGAGATGCTTTCCCATTTGCCAGATGGAATCTCCAATGGGTGTAGGAGACCTCCTACCTTAAGGCGTTCAGCCTTGTTAACCTGGCATTTTTGGCACTTCAATACATAACCTTGGACGTTCTTACCTATTCCACGCCAAAAGAATTGTCTTTTCAGAAGCACATATGTCTTTTGAATTCCTGGGTGTTCAACACTCAGACTATCATGACATTCAAAAAGGAATTGGCGCCTAATGTCATTATCTTCCGGGACACATACTGTACCCTTCTAGAGTAGGCAGCCATCTTCTATAGTATATTTTTTCCACTTGAGTCCTTTATCACCAACCTGTGGTGTGTTGCCATTTCCATGTGAATCCTCAATGAAAGCCTCTCGATTTATTGGATCCTTATTTTTAATTGCTTTCCATATTTTAGAGAAGTGAGGATCAAACTCACATTTTCCCTTTAAGGACTCTAGGAAATCATTCTGAAATTGAGTAAAACTCAATTCATTAACAATTGGCATTCGGCTAAGAGAGTCTGCTACTACATTGAACTTCCCTTTCCTAGATGTCAATTGTATATCGAACCCTTGCATTAACTCAGCTGATCTAGCTTTTCTACCTTTAAGCTCTGGTTGATTACAAATCCACTTAATGCTCTCCTGATCAAAAATAATCTCAAATTTTGCACCATATAAATAGTGTCTCCACTTTTGTAAAGCATAGACTATAGCATACAGTTCCTTCTCGTTTGCCGAGTAATTTTGTTGGGCATGATCTAACTTTTTGCTTTCAAAAGCCACTAGTCGACCTTTTTGTATAAGTACCGCCCCAATAACAAAATCACTGACATCTGTCTCAACCATGAATGGTTCATTGGGATCCACTACTTTTAAGACAGGAGTTGCCGCTATAGCTATCTTTAATTTTTCAAAACTTCTCTTTTGAGGTTCATCCCATATGAAGGTGCTTCCCTTCCCCTTAAGCTGGTCCGTCATCAGAACAGCAATTTTAGCGTAATCTTGGATGAATCTCCTATAGAATCCTTACAAACCTAAGAATATCTATCCATATGAAGGTGCTTCCCTTCCCCTTAAGCTGGTCCGTCATCGGAACAACAATCTTAGCGTAATCTTGGATGAATCATCTATAGAATCCTGACAAACCTAAGAATACCTATAATTTTTCTAGATTTGTAGGATGTGGCCATTCCAGTATGGCCCTTACTTTGTTAGGGTCCATACGAACCCCTTCTTGGGATATTATATGTCCCAAGTATTTCACTTCTTTTGCAAAGAATTCACATTTGGATTCTTTAGCAAAGAGTGAATTATCCCTAAGCAGTTGGAACACTTTTCACAAATGTTCCAAATGCTTTATCCTGGTTTTACTATAAACAAGGATATCATCAAAAAATACTAGAGCAAATTTTCCTAGATATGGCCTTAAGACACTGTTCATAAGTGTCATGAAAGTTGCTGGAGCATTTGTTAATCCAAATGGCATTACTTTAAATTGATAATGCCCATACCTAGTACAAAATGATGTCTTAGGGACATCCTCTTCCCTAATTCGTACTTGGTGATATCCTGATCTTAAATCAATTTTAGTAAAGTATTTTGCCCTTGCAATTGATCGAAGAGCTCATCAATGCGAGGCATAGGATACTTATTTTTTATGGTGATTTTATTTAGTGCTCGGTAATCTATGCATAAATGCATAGTACCATCCTTTTTCTTTACCAGTAAAACTGGTGCAGACCAAGGTGAGCTACTTGTTTAGATTTGGCCCTTCCTAAGATATTTCGTTAATTGTCTTTCGACCTCATGTTCCTCCGTTTGACTAAGCCTAAATTAAAGGAAGCTACAGTGGCAGCTCCTGTCTTAAAAGTAGTGGATCCCAATGAACCATTCGTGGTTGAGACAGATGCCAATGATTTTGCTGTTGGGACGGTACTTATACAAAAAGGTCGACCAATGGCTTTTGAAAGCAAAAAGTTAGATTGTGCCCAACTAAATTACTTGGCATATGAGAAGGAACTATATGCTATAGTCTATGCTTTTAAAAAGTGGAGGCACTATTACCAATGTTACAATTCCTAAACGAGAGGGCTCTCTCTCTGCTCATTCCTCTGAGCCACGATTCCCAGAGAGCTCCTTTCTGCTTCGTACGTGAACTCTCCTTGAGTTCCCTTAGTTTTCTTCCTTTATGGAGTCTGTCTCTAGAAATCTCCCTTGAACCTAGTGCATGACATGTGGACCCCTTTTTATGCCAAGTGTCCTTTCAAAGGACCTTAATCTTTTGACCCCTCTTGGCATCCTTCTATAATAATAGGCATTAATTCGCGTGTCCACTGTTGCACTGTCAAGCCCTCTGGCTTCCCACTTCACCATATCCACACTCCCGGGATTATGGCTGACATAACTGTGTCTGTGTGTGTGTGTGTGTGTGTGAGAGAGAGAGAGAGAGAGAGAGAGAGAGAGAGAGAGAGAGAGTCTTCTCATCGTTGATTTGGGTAGAGGCATCACAGAGATCAATTCTAAACCTTTCCACCAATGGTGGTGAGTGTGACAAGCCATAAGGAAGCTAAGAGTGCATTAGTTATGAGAGAGAGAGAGAGAGAGAGAGAGAGAGAGAGAGAGAGAGAGAGAGCAGGATTCACACATGTTCGAATGCTTGGGCTGGGAAATGGTGTTTGGGTGCTAATATATTTCACACATGACCAGACATTGCAATAGTTTCTACACATTTTGATTGGATCAACATGAGATAAGTGCCTCAAACTCACTTTTTTTTGGGTTGTCTAGGTGGCCACTGAGGTCGAACTAAGAGGCCTTTCCCTCATGACGCGCAAAGCTAGCAAATATGCTGAAAAATGCTAGCAAATGTTAGCATAGCTTATATTCTTGCTTAGTGCTCTCAAATCGTAGAACTTGGCAATGAAATACTCAATTGGAGACAAAATTTTGTGTTGGTTCACATCACCCGACAGTCAACAGGTTATTAGCAACCTGTGATTATTGGTGAGGAGATGGAATGGGCCAATCATGTAGCAATTTGGAGGAGTTGGATGGGCCGGGCGCAAATCTTATCTAGTGCAGAGGCCTGTCCGTCTTATTGAGCAAGCTCGACACGTGTGCACCCGTGTTCGGAGAGGTGTAAATCCTGCATAGTTCCATTTATGAAGAATGATACTTTTTTTTTGAAAGAAGAAGATACTTTGTGTGGGGATTACATTTGCCGTTTTCCTTCCTTGACTTAACATCATCACCATCATCATTAGATTGTGAAATTGGCCATGGGGAATAACTCGCTCATCTACAGCTTCGTTGCTCGACGATCTGTCGTCTTGGCTGAGTACACGGCCTTCTCCGGTAACTTCAGCACCATCGCCGTCCAATGCTTGCAGAAATTGCCTCCCGACAAAGGCAAGCTCACTTACTCCTGCGATGGCCACACCTTCAACTTCCTCATCGACGATGGTTTCAGTAAGTGCTCCCTTTTGATGTAAATTCTGTGGACGGTTTTTGGAAATCCGAACGTCGATTAGGTTCAGGAGAGGATTTGCTGTTGCTGCACAGGTTTTCCCAAATTTGCGTGCTTAGTCTTCGTGTGGTGTTGATCTTACAGCTTATCTTGTGGTTGCCGACGAAAGCGTTGGTAGACAATCGCCTTTTGCTTTTTTAGAGCGAGTGAAGGAAGATTTTAAGCAGCGCTATGGAGGGGCAAGAGCAAATTCACCTTTTAGCGACAGCCTGGACAATGACTATGACGACATGTTTAATGTCTCCTACTGCCTTGACAAAGAATTTGGGTATCGACAGGATACTTAAGCACAGATATTTCGTTCGTTCTTTCTCTTCTCTGTGTCCTTTGATCCATAACCTTGAATTTGTTGCACGGATGTGCTCAGCCCGAAAATAAAGGACCATATGCAATATTGTATCGATCATCCGGAGGAGATGAATAAGATTGCCAAGATCAAGGCGCAAGTGTCGGAAGTGAAGGGTATTATGATCGAGAATATCGAAAAGGTGCGTAGATATAAGAATATATGGAACGCATCAAAAAGTCAAAGGGAGCTTAAGGGGAACGTTTTAACAATTTGATGTTTTGGTAGCCAGAGTTTTGCTTTTTGGAGTCGATTACTTTCAGGGTTTCCTGAGAAGTGTTTCGCGCATGTCGTGAACGCACGCATGTGCGTTTGCACACAGTCTTCTTTCTATTTCGGAACATATTTGCATTGCTACAGTTTTATGCGCTTACACAGACACACAGGAAGTTAAGGTCGTATATATGTCCCCCACCCGGCAAAGCTTATGTTTTGGGAAGGACTAAATGATGAACTAGGCCATCATTGATTTATCTCGCACATGCTATAGTTGAAAGTCTTAGGTTCACGGCAAGGGATTTATACCAGATAGAACTATGAAACACATTAAAAAGTCAAAGGAATCTTAATGAAGATTCTTCATGATGTTTCATTTAATGGAAGTCAGAAAGAAACCTCAGGGCTGCCATAGTTGTTTGTCGGTGAGCCAGCTGACTTGGACATGTGATGGATGTGCATGGTCTAATGTTTGCACAGTTCACAATCTTTTTCTATCATGGAACAATTAAGTATACACCCCTTCCTTGAGAGCTTATGCACGCTCATGAGCTTACACATACACATACACATACACATACACTGCATGGTCTAATGTTTGCACAGTTTACAATCTTTTTCTATCATGGAACAATTAAGTATACACCCCTTCCTTGAGAGCTTATGCACGCTTATGAGCCTACACACACACACACACACACACACACACACACACACATACACATACACATACACAAACACAAACAAGGGATGCAACCTGAGGACCTAATGACAGATTGTTGCAGTGGGCGATCACGGATTCATGTTGTCCATACTAGTTGAAAGCATCAGGTTGACAAGGAGACTGTTAGGCCGCAAAAAGTTCACATTTGTTAGCACTGCCTTCCAGGCAGAGCTATCGTTACACTTTTCTTAAAAAAGTGTCCCACACCATTTTTCGCCACATGGCCCCCTTCTATTTTGGTTCTTTCTCTCTCACTCACACACTCACTCTCACACACTTTGTTTTTGCATTTTGCATTCTATTGCATTCTGCATTGGTGTGGATGCTCGTTTAGTAGCTCCACTACCACAGCTCATTGTATTCAGGTTTTTTTGCAGTCTCATAGACCCATCAGTCTTCCGAAGACTTTAATAAACTTTCTCTCTCTCTCTCTCTCTCTCTCTCTCTCTCTCTCTCTCTCTCTCAGAGTTTGCAAATCATTCGAACTTTCCTATACACGGGCTTCCATCACAAGTGTTGCAAATTAATGATTCATTCATCTTGACAATTGTTTTCCTTTGACAGAACCAATTGAAGGTAGTGCTCACGAACAGAACCAATTGAAGGCAGTGCTCACGAGTACTTGTACTCACTTGTTTTGTTATCCCCATTGGGTTAGTTTTAGGTTTTTTTTGTTTGTATGCACACTACCCCTAGTTCATTCTATCAATGTAGTTGATGTACGCAATGGAAGATTCGTTGACATGATACTAGATGCACGGGCAACAATTTATTCCTGTCATGCCTTCATGAGTCCAGGGTTCTATTGCGAGCAATAGTCGTGGCTTATTCACGAGGGAGTCAAGATCTGTTGTTGCAAAACTGCAATTGCATTAAGCTTTCTGGTGGGTGTAAGGACTTTTACCTTATTTTGAATGGACCTGAATCTGCTTTAGATTAATCATTTACCATCGGAAGGGACTCTTTTAATCATATACACATTTTTACCTTTACCTTTCGCTACCAGGTATCTGCCTGGATTTCAGGATCCTATTGCATTGGATTTGTTAAATCTGCTCTGTTAATGTTCTGTGCTAGTAGGACAATGAGTCAGCTGTTATGTGCTTTAAGGGATGAACAGGTACACATTAGACCCTTATTGTGGAGTAAATAAGGGAAAATTGAGAAGTGATAGGAGGTGAAGGACGGTTACAGCTGTTGCAGCTTACAGGAATCTTGAAGGGACCTGTGCTGTAATGAGCAACACAACTGAATTTTGGAGACAAGGAGAGGTATGGGTTAGTATAGGAGAAGCATCAACATTCGAGGAGCTGTAGAAATGATGCCTATTTGCTAAACTGATGTTGCTTCATTGGAGTTTGGCTACATCTTAGGAAATGGTTCTGGAGACGGTTGGGTATTAATAAGCTGTGCCTTGTATCAAGTTGAGGAGGAGGAGGTCTCTGGGATGATGGGATGGTACAGCTGCTATGGAAATTTTTGGAAGGCAAAATTGGGTCTTCTGACCTTATGAGTGTTACAGAGTTAGTGCTCAATTTAAAAGCATTGTCTGGCGTCGACCAACTAGTGGTCATTTTAAAACATTAATATTAGTTAAGCTAAGCTAGGGCGGCTTTTGGACAGGATGGGTTGTGGAATGCAATGAAGCTAAATTAGTGGGGTTAGAGCTAGGGGTACAATTAGCTTGAGAGTGCTAAATAGGAGGAATTGGGGAAATGACTATAAAGCCCTACCCCTGCTGTGTTGGTACTCGTCTATTGATTTTACACCTTATCTTTTAGTCTACTTACGCTACTGAGGGCGCTAGGGGCAACAGACTCAGATTTCCGACATGCTCGACAGACATCATTGAAACTGCACTATGTTGTGTTTTTAGAGGATGAGTTTGGGAATGTTCTTGGATTCATCTAGGTATATGGAAGCATTAGTCATGACCTCAAATAGAAGGTTTGGGTCAGCAATAGTTGTAACTGGTGTTATAGTGAGTGCTTGCTTGAGCTGTTGGAAACTATACTCTGTTTCGGGAAGCCTTTGACATACTGCAGTGCTTTTCAATAATTCGGACATAGGAGCTGCAGTCTTGGAAAATTTGTAGAAATTTTGCTAAGGGGCGTACATTATGAGTTTTCCTTGGAGTAGGGCACAAATTACCTCGACCTTCTTGGGATCCACTGAGATGCCTTGAGCTGAAATGATGTCTTTAAACATTCAAGTTGGGTTTTGAAGAACTCACTTTTCTCGATGTTGATGTAGAGAGAATTGGCTTAGAGAACTTCAAAAGACTTGGTGTAGATGTTTTTTGTGCTTGATCATGGATCTGCTGAAAATTAGGATGCCATTTAAGTAGACGATGACAAACTTGTCCAGGTGGGTCTTGAAGATATCATTCATAAGTGTCATGAATGTCGCCGGGGCATTGTTTAACTTGAAAGACATTCATAATGTTTGTACTTAGTTCGAAAAGCAGTTTTGGACTCATCGCCTTCTCGTATTCGAACTTGATGATAACCAAAACGTAGATCAATCTTTGAAAAGTGTATTGCATGCAGAAGTTGATCAAATAAGTCATCAATGCGGGACAATGGGTACTTGTTCTTTATGATGAGCTTGTTGAGTGCTTATTAGTCGATGTAGAGGTGCATAGACTTGTTCTTTTTTCCTCAAGTACATAGGAGAACCAAACGGGCCGGATGTGACCTTTGTCGAGTAGTTTTGAAAGCTATCTTTGGATTCCTTTATGTTTTGTGGAAGAAACTCGATAAGGAGGGTTTGACGGTGGAGTACTTCTTGGAAGAAGGTCGATTGCATGATCCATTGGTTGTCGTGGTGGTAACTGCTTTGGTAATTCTTATGGAAACATATCCACATATGGCTGGAAAAATGGTTGGTTAAGGTACTCAGTAGGAACCTTTTCGGTGTCTCTTTCAGTGAGGTAACCAATAGAAGTGTAGTTTAAACTTGTCGTTTGTGAATCCACTTCTTAACTTATAAGGCAGAGGCAGTAGTGTTGAAGGGTCATCCTTGGACCCAATTAGCTCGATAAGTTTCCGGAGTTGGACAAACTTAATTGTGTGGCTGCGGAAGCTGATTGATAGATCGTCGTCATAGAGCCACTACTGTTCGAGAATGACATTGTACCGTAAGAGTGACAATGATGTGAAAATGGAACTTGTCCATATAATGTTGAATGCGGAAGGACAGGTTTTTGACCCTGGTATTGCATAAGAAAGTTGTTCCATTGGCAAGTTCTATTTGGTAGTCCTTGTCATTGGGACTAGTGGTAAACCGAAATTGTCGGACTAGAGAACTAGCAATGAGGTTATGAGAACATCCATTGTCAATGGGAATAGTGACTGCTCTACCATGAATCGATCCTTGGACGTGCAAAGTACTTGAGTGGCCAGGGAAGGTTCGGGATTGCTGACAAGGCTCCATGTTGTGGCCTGCTGGTATTGTGATAATTCTTTCTATCTTAAGTGGTGCGTTGCCCTATGAGCTAGATTTAGATGCTCGCCTGGGAGGCACTAAAATGAAATCGTTTAGTCTTCACAAGTAGCTGTAGCTTGAATGAAGAGATTTTGGACTACTTTTTGATTACTCAGCTTATGATCAATACACCATTATGGCTGCCTCATTTGTACTCAGCTTATGATCAATACACCATTATAATGCCAAATTGGATTCTAACAGCAAGAGCTCCTAGCTCCAACTGAATTCAATAAGGAATTAACTTTTCTTGTCCTTGTGCAGCTCCTCACAAGTCTTGTTGTAAGTCCAGCCCCTGACTTACTCTCTCTTTCTCTCTTCCCAATTCTAAAAGGTATTTCCCTGCTCATTTCAGCATTGTGCTTTCTGCTTATTTCAGCAATTGCCTGCTCTAAATGAATGGATCGAGCCTAGGCAAGCACTTAATGTTCAAACATGCTCATTTCTGCCCTAGGGTTTCAATAGAACTAGTTAAGAACTGCATAACTAGGCTAAATTAGTTGGAGTTAGCCACAGTTAGAACCAGTTCTGTTTCAAGACTGGCCTATCAGTCTGCAGACTGACCGGGCCCTGTCTTGCAGACGCTTGTCTGCTGAAATACTGCATAACTAGGCTAAATTAGTTGGAGTTAGCCACAGTTAGAACCAATTCTGTTTCAAGACTGGCCTATCAGTCTGCAGACTGACCGGGCCCTGTCTTGCAGACGCTTGTCTGCTGAAATACTGCGACTTGCTGCCATGTGGCAGCCCTGTGCCAGGCGCCTGTCTGCTGCTCATTTCTGGACCTGCCCCAACCTGTCTGACAGCTCCAAAATGCTCCTGTCTACTTCGCATTTCTCCTGTGCAGACATCTGGTGTTTGAAGACCTGCTCCAGCCATCTGACATGGCCTGACAGCCCAGCCTTGTTGTCCTTGCTGTGTGTCGTGTGCTTCGGGCTCAATCACATTTTTCTGACAGATTTCCATGCTGTCTATTCTGCCCACATGGCATCTTGCATGCTGCCCATGTGGCAGCACTGCATACGTGGCATACCATTCCTCTACCCACATGGCATCTCCGACGTGCTGTTGGTACAACTCCCCCATGTCCTCATTTGGGGGCTCACAGGTGGGAGGTGACCTAGATAAACCCAATAACATTGTGGGAGGAATGGGATTAGAGTGAACCCTTCTAATGTAAAATGCGTTTTGGGAATGGCTGCAGCCATGCAATTGGATTTTTGGGCCTGCCTAGTTTGGGAGAGAATTCATATGCCATTTTGCAAAATGGGCAGGAAGCACAAGTCATCTTTGAAGATGCGAAATTTGCCTTGAATCATGCACTAGTGTTGGTACGTCCAAACTCTTTATGATCTTCCATTGTGGAGGCTGATGTCAGTAGCAAAGAATTGGGGGCTGTTTTAAGGCAAGGGCATGGAATGAAAGCTTTTGAAAGGAAAAAGTTTGATGATAAAGAGCTCACTAATGCTGAGGGCATGACAAAGAGCTCAATTGTGCTGAGGAAATGATAGCGATCCTATATGGCTTCAAAAACTAGTTGTATGGGAGCACGATCAAAGTCAAGACATACCATACTGTTAGATTCTTTCTTACGCAGACCAACTTCTTAGCCAATTAGAAGAGATGACCCGTTGAGTGCAGTCATATGACTTAGCCGCTGAGTGCAGGAAGGCAAAGAAAATGTGATTTTAGAAACCTTGTCTAGAATGTAGGCTTGCACTGTTATTACCATCTTCCACGATTGGGTATAGGAGTGCATGTGGAATTTGAGGGCAGCAGCCATATTAATCACATGTGAAGGACCGGGCATGCCAAGATTATCAAATTGCATAATGGCGTAGTATGATTTCAGGACAGAATTTAGGCATAGTATGGAATGTCAACGTAGAGAGAAATTTATCATCTCATATGGCAAGAAATATGGGCATCGCAAAGAGTTGCTATGGGAAGGTCTTTGGAGAGTCGCGGTACAGATTTGGTTCTTGCAATTTAGGGATGGTTGAATCATCTTGTCTAGAACCCATATCATCCAAGATCCATATGAACCTATTGCTTTTCACATGTCGCAATGCAAGCAGCCCAATATTCTACCTCTGTTGAATAGAGTGTGAGGATGGGTTGCTTCTAGCTTAACTAAGAGACACAACCTCCTCCCAACGTAGAATAATAATCTCTAGTTGTTTGGATGGCTTGCCCACTTCGAGTTACAGAGACCCTTGAGAATGTCTTGTGACTTGTGTTGTTGAGTACATCTCATGTAGTTAAGGACACGTATGGCAGCCAGCCAACAATTCTCCCTTGGTTTCGTGGAAAATTGACTCAGTAGTCCAAGAGCAAAGCTGATGTTCGTTCTGCGTTGGAGACATAGATGAGGCTGCCTATGGAACCTCTTGCATTCTCCAGCGGAGATGATCAACTTGGCATTTATCTCCATTACTGATTATGTTGTGTGCATTCTCCATCGTGTAAGCTTCCAAAATCTCTTTACAGTAATCTATAGCTTGAGTGGCTAACGCTCAAGTTCCTCTCTGCTCTTTGTGCTGGCCCTAATAAGTCGATGTAAGTTGTAGTCAACCTTCATCAAACCCGCATCTGTGGGGAGACGCTCAGTATTTGGCAGCTCCGTGAATATCCATCTATGAGAAGCCTTAATCTTCATGGTGTTCGGAAAAATTCTTGCTGCACAAGGAGCTTTCATGGCTTTCAACCTATGGTGCGCCCTCACATGATAAGCTTGTTGGAATGGTCACCTCCCCATCTGTAAGCCCCCATATGAGGAGAGCATGGGGGAGGGAGACCTAGGGCAGTACCCCACAGAAAAAGAGAGAAAGGGGCTGCCACATGGACAGCATAATGGCTGTCATGTGGGCAGCACATCTAGAGAAGACCCGGGACAGGTGGCGCGCAACTGTACGGAGCAGTACGGGGCTGGAGAATGGGCACCCAGGAGGTCAGGAGCAGCAGCAAATAGGGCTGCAAGGGACTGACCCTGGGAGGGCATATTTATAGGCTATATAGACACACAGGCAGGCCTGCATAGGGGCTGGGACCCTACCTTGAAGTGAGGGCCAAAGCCCTGGTTTTGTGGGCCAGAGGCCCTAGTTATGAGGGCCCTTTTAGGGCAGTTTTATAGCAGCCTGGTCGGCCTGTTTGGGTCAGCCAGTTTGAGGCTGCTGGTCGGTTTTCTTGGGGCCTATAAAAGCAGAGGCTGTTGGCCTCATTTATCATCACTTGGAGCAGAAGAAAAGCCCCATCAGAAAGGAGCAGCAGGGAGCTTGTCTTGGGCCTCATCACTGGAGGAGAAGAGAGCATACAGTAGCTGCAGACTTAGATGAGGGTGCTGCCCACCTAGACTGGTGCAAAGACAGCAAGGTGGAAGGGATCTAGACGGAAAGTCTACTTACGCTCAAGTTGGAGCACGCGGGCTCGAGTCTAGAGAGAGCCAGCAGATAGAAGAAGTACCTTGTGGTAAGATCAGAGGACCACACCATTGGTGGAACTCTGGATCTATCTCTTTTGTATTGTGTCCATAGTTTTGGACGGAAATATATTATTTTGGTGGTTTCTCTATCTGGCTGGTTCATTGTCTATTGATGAGTCTGCACATCTATGTGACGCACATTAAGTAAAGAAGTTTGTGATTCCACACCCCACACGCACACTGTGTGAGCTCCTGGGCATTACTATAAGTCTTCCGCTGTGTGTACCCTCTGTGGGGTCTTTTCTAACTTGGTATCGGAGCCCAAGTAGGAGGCTCATAGGTGTGGGAGCCTGAAGGTAGGGACCTTGCTGAAGGACGACCTTGATTTAGAAGCTCTTGGGAATCGACTTCCACGACTGGAGGATTGTGCCCTTGCGAGGAGGAGGGTGACTTAGGTTAGTCAGGTGCATTTAAAGTTCGCGGTCCAGGTTATTTGGAGATATACTTTTGTTGCAGACCTTGCCAAAGGAAGGACGGGTTGAAACAGACCCTCAGAGCATGGTGCCTGGAAGACTCCAGGTTGTTCACTCATTATGAGGGGGGCAATTGGAAGATCATAGAGGCTGGGTTGCTCGAGTTCGAAGGCGGGAACGTGATTGAAGGAGGTGGTGCCAGGAGGTGCTACCAAAGATGGCCTGTGTACCAGGATGGTGTGCGGAAGTGGAACCAGACCTGGACCAAGGAGTTACTGGAGCATCTTCATCGATGTGTTGGCATTGGGCCTGGATGTGTCGGTGAGAGGGGGTGTTGGAATGGTCACCTCCCCATCTGTAAGCCCCCATATGAGGAGAGCATGGGGGAGGGAGACCTAGGGCAGTACCCCACAGAAAAAGAGAGAAAGGGGCTGCCACATGGACATCATCATGGCTGTCATGTGGGCAGCACATCTAGAGAAGACCCGGGACAGGTGTTGCGCAACTGTACGGAGCAGTACGGGGCTGGAGAATGGGCACCCAGGAGGTCAAGAGCAGCAGCAAATAGGGCTGCAAGGGACTGACCGCGGGAGGGCATATTTATAGCCCATATAAGACAGCCAGGCAGGCCTGCATAGGGGCTGGGACCCTACCTTGAAGTGAGGGCCAAAGCGCTACTTGCGAGCCCTTGGATAAAAGATAATCTAATGGCCCTACCTTGGGCTCCATTTGTGAGCCCTTTGATCTGTTGGATGACCATTTGAAATCTCTAGCACCGTCCTTGATGCATCTAGACCGTCCCAAGCCAGCCAAATAGTTACCAACCAAAATGTAAAATTAGGGGGACACCCCTAAACTCATAATGACAAGTAAAATCCTTTCATTTATTGCATCTTACAAATGGATTTCCCCCCCTTAATTTAGGAGATCACCCATTCCTTAATGAAAAACCCATTAGGCTTTTGAGTCCAAATATCCCCTAATGGTCAGCCCTATTCGATTGCAGGAAAGGGATCAGAATGCTTCTTCTAAATCAAAGATAACGTTTGGCATAGTGGAGTACAGGTCCCAAGCATCAAACTTCTGATACCATTCTCTAGGCGCTTGCTTAAGACCATAGAGACTCTTCTTCAGCTTGCAAACTAAATGCTCTTTGCCCTTTTCTTCAAAGCCTTCCGGCTGCACCATGTAAATTTCCTCATGCAAATTCCCATGCAAGAAAGCTGTCTTGACATCCATCTGCATAAGCTCCATATCCTCTGATGCCACTAGTCCAAGCATGCATCTAAGTGTGGTCATCTTCACAACCGGAGAGAATATCTCATCAAAGTCCACACCCTTCTCTTGCTTGAACCCTTTAGCGACCAAACGGGCCTTGTACCTAAGCACATCATCACCTGTGACCTTCATTTTGTAGACCCATTTACATGGCAACGCTTTCTTTCCATGTGGCAAAGAAACCGAGTCCCAAGTCTTATTCTTCATAAGTGAACTCATCTCTGATTGCATAGCATACTCCCACTTGCGCAAACATAAGCCCAATGAGGCTCCAGCACATGAAAGAGTTTCTGCTCCCCTGGACCTACCGGTGTGGACCCAACACTGGCCTGATCCCTTCCTCACCCCCTCTCCACTTGCACAGCATGGCACTGCTCTAGACTATTCACCTCCAAACCTTCAGTAAAGTCCTCCCATTCTGATCCTCAACCCACCACAAGGCCGTGTTCATGGCCTTGCCCCCCCATCATCGCCATGAGATAGTGCTAGGTGGCAACTGCAGCGAGGGACTGTTCACCAGGTAACTACAGAGTCCTGGAAGGAGGTTCACTAGATATTCTTATGCTCTAGGAGCACACATAAAGGCAAATTTTGTATTAATCTGTCCTTTGCAAGATTTGTTTGAGACCAGTCCCTTTTACACATACTATGTCCAGCCGAGCTATCTTGCTCCTCTTTTGAGAGGCCTTGAACTGCCAGATGGGTTTCAACGAGGTATGCGACAGACCCGAAGCCAGCCAATGGGCTGGCGACACAGAGTAAGGGCAGTGGGGAGATGAAGGGGTGCTGACCTTTTGAAAGGGGGGGGGGGGGAACTGCAATACTGGAAGGAAAGAGGTGTGTGAAGGGGGCAGAAGAACAGGCAGTGGGCAGGGGAGAAAGCAGAAAGAAGAGGGGAAACACAAATAGTGGGAAGGCGGAGCTCAAGACTAGCAAAAGGGTGCTGAATAGGGGAGGGCAGGAGGGAGGGGCAGGAGGGAGGGGGAGGCAGAGCTGCAGATGCTAAGAAGGGAGACTATCAGGTAAAGGGGACTCGGGAGCAGCTGCTTGCTCGTCAACGCTTTCTTGATGTGATTTGAAGGGATGACGACCTATGCATTTTCATGTGAACAATTAAAAACGGTAGTTACTCTGAAAAGTACACAAATTTTTTCAATGATGTGTATTGATTAGAACATTTAACTATGTAGCTTATTTAATTTATATCCTTTGTATTGCAGGTTCTTGATAGAGGGGAAAAGATTGAGCTTTTAATTGACAAAACAGAGAATCTCCAACTTCAGGTTCAGAAATTTATTTAAGTGAATTGAATATTTAGTGATGAATCATTTATGAGGTTTTATGCCATTTAGATAGTTCCAAACTTTCTAGTGGGGTTGTTGCAATTCACGTTTTCTGATTTTCTTTTGCGCATTGATACTGTGTTCACGCATGTATTCTTGGGTGCTGATATAGTGGCTGGGGATATATATGCTATTCATGATAAAATTATCATTTTGGGGCATTGCTGATTGTGACTTTCAATATTTGTCATTGCCTGGAACTAATCCACTTCTTGTCAAATAGGCTGACAGGTTTCAACGGCACGGCAGGCAGTTACGGAGGAAGATGTGGCTGCAAGGTCTAAAAATGAAGCTGACGGTGTTGGGAATTGTATTTCTTTTCATCTTAATAGTATGGCTATCTATTTGCCATGGTTTCAGGTGTAAATGATTTGCAGTGCTTAAAAGTAAGAAATGGCACAGTCAAGAAGGTTATGTACATTGTCTACCAGAATTAATTACTACTAACCACCAAGGCTACCTGATATCTGGTGGGAAATTGTAAATCTTAAGAGAAAACAAATGTGTTGTAATCAAACACCCGTGCTTTCACACTCTTCAGCAGATAGACTTTGTTCCAAAGTCCTAGCGTCCTAGAAATCCTATCTAAGCTATTCCAGCATAACACGATCTTCTGAATTGGACGTTATAGAGAGACTGTATCCAATTATAAATGTGTGTGTGTGTGTGTGTACCCGAGGGCTTGGAAATCTTACGAATTTTTTCAGAAGTTTGTTTAAAGTCACTTACAAACTCTTTGTTCATTCGCTTGTTTTATAAAAATTTAAATTTATAAGATTGTGTGTGTGTGTGTGCGTGGGTACACACACAATCTCTCTCTCCCCCTCTCTTTCTCTCTCTATATATATATATATATAATCTCTCTCTCTCTCTCTCTATATATATATATATATATATATATATAATCTCTCTCTCTATATATATATTATATATAGAGAGAGATAGATTATATAAAATATTTATATAATCTATCTCTCTCTATATATAATATATATAGAGAGAGAGAGAGATTATATATATATATATATATATAAAAAATATATATAGAGGGAGAGAGAGAGAGAGAGGAGAGGTGTTTGTGTGTACCTAATGAAGCCAAATGAAGGCAACGGAGGTGATACCAAAGGTGGTAAACAAGAGTAGAGGGGGGATTATTCAAAGAACACTGCGTGTGCGCATGCATGCGCACCCACATGCACATATATAAATAGCCCCCCACCTTTTGTGTATCACCCCTGCATGCTCTTATTTGGGCAAACAATAGGAGTCGGGCTGATTCCATTGTTGTTGACTGAACTAAGGTTGAAATCGATTTTATTCATGCATGGGTACATGACGTGTATGTGGAGGGACAACTTTCAACTAAGTTTGAAGTCAATTAGTTGCATGCATGGGTACATGACTTTGTGTATGTGGAGCGATAGTTTTGAGCTAGAGATGATATACGTTTGGGTCGCCAACGATTGGAGTTAAGTATGAAAGGGTTGTACAACATAAAGTTAACCTTGTAGACATACGATGACTTGCTATGTAAAATGATGAGTTGTAGCCAAAAGGTATTGAATTCATTCTCATGGATTTTCAAGAAGGTATATGAAGGGATATCATTTCTTTTGTCCTATACTAAAATTTGTTTGGAGCCATGATGTGTGCTTCATAGAAGATAATCATGATTGGGATTCTCAAGAACTTGTATTTGGTTCTCTCCCAGAGAGGTGGATCTTGGATTAGTTGTCATGTATGAGAGTCATGGACGAGTTTAGATCATTCTCCTTGGAGAAGTGGATTCCTAATCAACTATCACTATTATAATTGAATATGCCATAATCGTACTTAACTCTTTTCAAACGAAAATTTGTGATGAGAACTTGGAAGAGCTTCAAAGGGTAGAAGATCAAGTTGGTAATCCCATTCAGAAAGCTCTTAGTTTGAGGTGGCTTTTGGCTAAATTGCATGATTATTTATTGGAATTTAGGGAAAAGCTACACAGAGGGAAATGGACTCCATGGACTCCATTGAAGAGAATAATACATGGAGTTTGGTGGAACTTTTGCCAGGACAAGAAGGCGTTGCTAACAAGCAACTTACAAATGCTCATGTAGCTCAAGAAAATGGGGTGGTTGAGTAGTTGAACATGACCTTGGGAGGAATGATTCTTGTGTGCTTTTTGAAGCCAAATTAGGGCCCAAAATTTGGTTTGAAGTAGCACAATAATGCTTGCGTAAAAATTATAGATAGTCTTCCATTTAGAGTGTGCCCTAGACAAACTCTAGACGGAAGGTGAAAATGAGGTGTGTCAAATTTCAAAAAATTTGGACGCAAGGTTGCGGCCAAGTTGTAGCCAAAAAGTATTGAATGCATTCTCTCTCTCTCTCTCTCTCTCTCTCTCTCTCTCTCTCTCTCTCTCTCTCTCTCTCTCGTAGCTCCCTCTTTGTCGCCTCTCCGTTGCAGCAGTCTCTCTCAACTTGAGGTGCCTCTCTCTTCTCTCAATTTGTTTCCGCCCGTCTTTCCCAACCCGTCTCTCCTAGCTCGAGTCGCCTCTCCCAGCCCGTCTCTCTGTTCGAATAGTTCGTATCCCCCAAGTCGCTTCGCTTCGCTGCCAAAGATTCGGC